>NW_020854299.1:0-878 GCF_000972845.2 Larimichthys crocea | reverse complement strand
GAGAGAGAGAGAGAGAGAGATTTTGAGTTTTAACCAATAATTTATTCACAAAAAAGAAAATCCACCTTTACACCACAAACTGCGCAATCCAACAAATCAAAGAAATCATACAATGAAAAGCAAAACAAAAACAAAAAAACCCCAAAACAAGTTAAATTAACAAACAAAAGTAATTTCCAGTTCATTTAAAGTAAAAAGTACAGCCTCATAATCCCACACATTCAGAAAAGCTCCCACATCCTTTATCTCAACATGGAACTCTGTATTCCAAAATAATACGTGCTCTAACCAAATTCTTGAAAATTAGTAAGCAATCACACCTCTGCCCTCTGTCCAACTTTTCCTTTCTACTTAAATAAATAGCCAACTTTGCCTGACCAAACAGGAAATAAAATAATCGACCATTCTTCTTGTTCTTATCATACGAGAATCCAAAAATGAACATTTGTTCAGTAAACTGCTCTTTAAAGGACTGCAATAAAGTGTGAAGTGCTCCAAAAAGAGACAATAGTCTCGAACAATGCACAAAACAGTGAAATATAGTCTCTCTGACAGGACAAAAAGGACACTGATCTAAGACTGTTTGATTTAACAGTGACACCAAAGCATTCACTGCCACAATCCCATGTAAAATTCGCAAACAAAATTATTTTTTGTTAACGGTGGTTTATAAAGCATGCCCCATACAGGTTTTACCTCTGCTCGCATTTTAAAATGATCCCTCCAAGGAATGTCTACTCTTCCATAAAGTTTTTTTTTATTTAAGACCTTGACACAGCCTTGATAAAGTATCTTTCCCCCCACAGAGTTCAGTGGGATCCACGTTTGACCCTGCTCCAGCAGGGAACTTCCACAGTCTATAAGTTTAGGCCTAATGC
>NW_020854298.1:0-7371 GCF_000972845.2 Larimichthys crocea | reverse complement strand
CGAAACAGCCCCTGAATGCTGCTCGATGAGGATCAGTGGCTCTCGGTGGAGGTCCATGGTTGTTAACATTCCTTCGTAGACCGGTAATTGGTTGGTGGGGCAATCAGTTGCATAATGTTCATCGCGGCTGAGGGTGGGGTGGATGGGGGAGTGTCTGTAAGGAAGAGGGAGTAGACCCGTGAGTGGGGGGTTGTGCATGAGTTTGAGGTTCGCGTGGGATGTTATGGAGGAGATCTGCGATGGGGGCATTGTTTAATGTGATAAGCTAGGTAAACTGGGAGGCGGGGTGACTGGTGGCGGGATTTGCAATTCAGGTCAGGCACGGCGGCCCGATCGTATGAAGGGTGGGAGGGGGGATTAACACGAGCTCGAGTTGGCTTGGTGTGGTGGAGGGAGGTAGGCTAGTGGCGGTCAGGGGGGTGTAGGGTTAGGGGGTCGGTTTTTGTGTTGCGTGACTGCGGTTGGGATTTATTGATAATATTACAAAATTTCTACTATTCTTATCTTTCTATATTTTTACGCGCGACCGCGTTTGGAAAGGTATGTTAAGAAAAAGCTTCATGGTAGAGTCATGGTGGCTTTAGGTGAGGCAGGCCAGGTGGATGTTGTGACGCAAGTGGTGTGAGTACCTTGAGAGGACGTTGCAGCTCGGAGTTAAGTCTAATTTCCGCATTGCTAAAGAGTCCGATTTGTGATTTGACTATCTTTACGAGGGATGGTGAGCTTGATTAGGCTTATGGTGTGTGGGGTGCCTGCGCTTTTGGTGAAGAATGTTCTTTGGGTATGCGCGTGCTACATTTTTCCGCGTTTGGATTGGCGGTGTGATGTGAGCGTGAGCGGGAAAGGTGCGTTGTCTCTGCAGCAGCAATGGGTCGAGGAAGATGGCAGTGTGCGCGAGTTCGTTTGTGGCTGGTTATTGCGCAGGTGGTGGTTTAGAGAATCACGGAGTCGCCAACGGAGTTCACAGTTATTGCGTGAGTGGTGGGGATGCAAGTTTGCTTGGGGGGGATCAGTGTTGATTCTGGTTACATGTTTTCATGCGGGGTTATCATCGGGATCGTAGGGAGGGGATGGGAGTGGTGCCAGCTGGTGTATGGGGGGTGTGTTGTTCATCAGGGCTGAGAGGGATAGCCGTTGTTTAGGGTGGCTACTTGTGGTGGTGGTGGTGTGAGCTGCGAGGTGGTCGCAGTTGTGCGGGGTGGGAATTGTGAGGAGGACGTACCTCTTGACCCAGCGTTATTAATAAAGGAATAGAGGCCATAAAGCGACGATGGACAAGGAATGCTGCACAACCACCATGGAGAGCCAACAAATCCAGCGGATGCAAAGCCTCGCATGTGCATCGCAAACTGCCGTAAAACGATTTTACTGCTGCAGTCTTTCTATCACTTGTTTTCGGATATATTCAAACATAAGCATTTTATTTTCCCCCACCTATTATATCTCTCGCTCTCTCTCTCTCTCCTCTGAAGGGGAAGGCGGTGAGAGACCACAGAGAGAGAAAAATGATTTCTGTGATATTCAAATAGCCAAATGTTATGAGCGGGTATGGTGTTTTAAAATCGCCTAGATAGTCCGCTCAGTGGTTTGGGAGGTGGGGGGAGCAAGATTGGCTCTGCTTGATGTGGGGATTGGCTTGTATGGTTGTGACTTCAGCTTGGTGTCGTGTGGCGTGAGGATAGATTAGGCTTGCGAATCTCCGCTGTTCTAGGTATTATGTTTCATTTCAGGTTTTTTGCTATGTATATGCGTTTCCGTTGTTGAGGGCCAAAAGTGAAGTCATTAGACAGTGGAGTTGCCGCAGGGCTCAGGATAACTATTCAGAGTTTGGTGAGGTGCTGGTTTTGCGTGTTGTTTAATTGTTTATGTGCCAGCTTTGGTTAGAGAGGGGCTTTTAATGGATAGATTGAGGATGAGGCCTGCCGCGTTCTGAGACTCGGTGCCGATGTCGTTTCGTTGTAAGAGGAGGGAGATTACAGTGGTTGGCTGACGCTGAAAGTAGCGTGAGAGGGCGGGCCTGTACTGAGGTGATCACCAGATTCTGTTTTCAGTGGGTGTTTCCGTCGAAGGGGCCTGGGGTGGCTGGGTGGGTGTTGCAGTAGCTGGCGCGGGGGGCTGTGTCTACTGACAAGAAGGAGAACACTGCATCACGTGATGACCCCTTACGATTTGCAGTCCATGTCTATTTGCCCCGCAAAATGTGTAGGTGGCCATAGGGTTTGGGCAAACTTGGGGCTCAAGTGGAGCAATCAATAGGAGCCTGCTGCTGAACGCGGAAAAGTATTTTCAATATCGATCAATCTACCAATCTTGCCAGCTGGTTTCAGAATAGTTGCATGCTTACATTTTCGTGGTTCTGACTTATCCATAAACTCTTTTTGTCCATAAATGATGTACATAGCCCAGTCTCTGCATTGGCGGGGCTGGCCGTGTTAGAAATACTTCCCTAATAATAATCAGATTAGATTATGGGTATAAGTCCTATGTTGGATAGGCTTATGAGTGGCTTGGTGTGCGTGGCTCCATTCTTGGAAGGTTCAGGAGTCAGACCTGTGCCTACCGTTTACTGGCTGTCGTAGGCCTGTTTACTCAAAGGGATTTGACTAGGCACGTAGGCGTCGCGGTTGTTGGTGATACGTGGTGTGCTTATTCCGGGTCGAGGAGGTTAGTCGTTTTGGCCCATGGTTGGCGGTCTTAAGGCTGGCTGGTTGCTTTGGTGGGCCAAGGGGGTAGTGTCTGCTCGTGGGTGAGGGAATCGGACATTCCGTGGGGGGGAGGCGTAGGCGCTTTAGGTGACGAGGGAGTGCGGTGCAGAGAGCAGGGTGAGGGTGGGGACGCGCATTGTGCGGCTAAGATCCTTCGGTGGTGTGGGATTTCGTTGGCGAAGCAGGCTTATGGGGACGAGATGAATGAAAGGCGAGAAACGAGCACGGAATAGTGACGATTGTGGAGTATTGTGTGTAGGGTTAGTTCATAGAGGGGAGCTTGTAAAAGGTTAAATATGGTGGAGGCAATGTCATGAAAGTATTGGTTTTGAAAGTATTTTTGTTTGTGGGCTACTACCAACAGGAAATATGATTTGAAGAGTTGTATTTGTGTTTGTACGAGAGGTTGTAAAAGTAGTCATAAGTTTCGTCCTACGATGCTGTCAGAGGTTGTGTAGCTGTAGGTGGTACGTGTGGGTAGGGAGTCCAGTTCTGTTGTAGGGATGGTTGACTAGATGTTATATTTGAGTTTAGTTCATGGAGTGTTCCTCGTGTTCTGTGAGAGTATTATCGATTGGTTGGGCGTTCAGAGAGGTGGTGGGTGTCTAGACAGAGCTTCTCAGAGTGCACTGTTTTATGGAGGTTAGTGGTGCTTATAGAGTGCGTTGTGGGGGGGGGTTCTTTTTGAGGTCGGTAGTAACTACGTGTCTTGGTCTTGTTCGCTCAGTGTGTGTCCTTCTGCACGATCTGCTACGACGATTCAGTGGTTTCCCATCCGCATTTCGTGTTCATGAGCGTCTTAGCCTTTTGCTGTTTTTTGTTTTGGGGTGCTCTTCTCGCGCAGCCTTGATATTGGCCTTATGCAGGGCGGGATTCACGGCGGTACCACGCTATGGATCAATTATTGTGTTCGTCGGTCGTGCTTCTGTGCAGCGGAGATGGCAGAGTATATGTTAATTGGTGGGGTGTTCTTGTCGTATTTAGTTGGGTTTTGTTAGTTATTATAGTGAGTGGACTTCTGCGTCGGTATTATTGGAAGATTGTTCTTAAGAGAGTAGAGGGTCTTTTGGGTTTTCGTTGGCATTTTTAGGTGTTGCTTAATAGTGAAAGGTATATTAAGGCAGGGTATAGGGGGTATCGATGGTGGAACAATTAGTTTGTGGGATGTATTGGCAGTGCGCGCTTTTCGTACTTGGGCGACGTCCATGAGGATATGCTTTGTCGCGGGAGTGGGTGGTGGTGGTGGGGTACATGTGGGGAGTAGAAGGGTCTGTGTTGAGCAAGTAGTCGTGGGAGTCTGTTGTTGTAGTAGATATGTGGGTACTAGGTAGATGGAATTTTCTGCAGAGGGATGTCTAGAGTGGAGGTGCCATTTCGGTTCTCGTTCTGGCTTGGTGTTGTGTCGAGACTGAACGAGGTTTCGCAGGTTGTTAAAAGGTTAGGTTAAATTAAATGAGTGTGTTGGGTAGTTATGTAAAAAAAGAATTAAAGATCACTAATAGTTGCGCGTCATATGCATACAGCCAAGAAGTCACTTGAAGGCTATGCGAAATTTGGATTTTCTACTTCACTATATTAAGTAACGGTATTTAAGTTTATTTAGAGGTCTACGCGTTGACATGGGCGTGTACTGTTTTGATTGGGCCATGGGCTGTTTTTCTTATTATAATTAGGCATTGCCTCGTCGCTATGTAGGATGTTCGTTTTGATTCGCATGATTTTGCTCTATTGTATCCGTTGGCTTACATCTTCTTCTAGTTGAATTGGGTGGAGGTGCAGTGTTCATGTGGGTTTGGGTGTGTTTCGTTCAGAGAGCCTATAGGCTTGAAGAACTATATTGTTCATTTAGGTTGGAGTTTGTTTGCTGTTAAAAACGGAATTTGCGTTATACAGAGAGGGTTTCTCGTTATTTAGCCTCACCTGATAATAAAAAATAACAGAACAATACCGTCAGATATACAGTCCCAGTTCAAATCCTCAACACACTGCATTAGTCTTGAGCCTAGGTTTACGCTCATAAAGTGGAAACTGAGTGTATGTGGTCAATAATAAACACAACAGGAATCCTGAAATTCCCTTGTCTTTAATACGTCAAACAGAACGGTGGGTGATGGGAGAAGGATGGTGCCTTTTTGTTGTGCGGTAAATTGGGAGTTAGTTCGAGGTTCCCGCCTGGTTCGTCGAGGTTTCGCACCGCACAGTTGCAGTGGTACGGCGCACTGTATGTGAAGGAAACTCTTATTCATTGGGCTTGGCGCGCTATTCTCTCCTTCTTCGTGGGTAGTTTGTCGTTATGTACAGGGGACGATCGAGCGGATGGTGGCTGTGGGTCAGCGGTTGTGTACCGAGTAGTGTCAAGAGGGTGTTGGCTGGGGTTAGGTGTTTTGCAATATGGTTAGCGTGTTTTTTGTTAGTTTTTACAATAGGATAGGTGAATACTAGTAGCATCTATGACGTTCCTATGTCATGAGATAGTAAGTAAGATACTAAGGGTGCCGGCAACAGTGTGCCTTCAAACGAGTGGTCTTCGGTGGTGTTGCGGTATGGTTAGGGGATGTTTTGTGTTTTTTCTGGTTTGGAGTGTAGTTTTATGGTGGGTGGCGGTAGATGTCGGAGGGTCTGGATGCGCGGCGTTGGTTCTTCGCGATGTGTTTTCTGGGGTGTGCTCTTGTTGGGCGAGCCATAAGCGTTATTGACCTGGTCCTGTTCCCGTGGCTGTAGGCAGGAACAATGTAGCTGAGCTGTGTGAGGTGGATTTAGGGCGATTGTTGGTGTGACGGGCTGTTCCCCGCTTTATAAATACAACTTTTCAGCTTAGGTCAAAAGCTGGAATCAGAGAAAGCTTATGTTTATTGGTGGAAGATGGTATCGGCATGATGCGTGCTCTGGTCTTTTTTCATAACACTAATTAAGAGGGAATTAGTTCGGATTACTACAATTGAGTTTCATGGGCTGGAGCCTCGATATGCTCTTAGCAAATTTTTAGATGACTTTTAAGGTCTCGGATAATAATCTTAAAAAGGCAGCAGAGGTCTTGAGACAGTGAGAAGCTTGCTGCATCTGTCTGGCTACAGCAGGAAAACCTACATTTGGTTCGGATAAATTATATTATCGAGCCACCTGGCCCCCATCCTCTTTAGTCCAGAGTTCACGTGAGGCCACGTACACACCCTCAACCGATTCAGCTGGAAACAGGCCGCTTCTCACATATTTGTCTTAAGTCACCATGAAGTTGCCAAGTCCTGAACAGCGACAAGTTAGGGAATACATATTCCTATCGCACAACCCGACAAGACAATATGTCCAGCTAAAAATATTCAACCTATTCACTAAATGGAACTCGCCAAAGGAAACACATCTCAAAGTCTGATTCTTGTTTGAATTGAAAAACCACTGACAGACTTATACAGACATGGCCAATGCATGAGTGACGTCAAAGCAGTTTTGCAAACCCAAACATGTGGTGCTGGCGACTATGTTGGGCTTCTTCCACCTCCTCAGGTAATCTAAATATCGGCAAAGACATGGTATTCATTACAGATCTAAGGCCGCCGACCCAATGCAATCCACTTCTGGGTGCCGCTAAGTATGTGATATTGTCAAAGTGGCCATTGTGTTTAATTATGCGCTACCTTAAGCCTTGAATAATTTTGAAACAGCCGTCGAGTTGTATATAAATTCACCCTCTAGTACAGTTGTTGTTCAGAAAGGGGGGAGGAGAGATTAAATTTTTGCTACCAGGCTGTAAACATGTTTATTTCTTTACTACTGCTGTGATGTTGGACATTTTAGTATAGGCGTTTATGGAAGTTTAAATGTTTTGTAGCCAGCCTCGAGTGGCCGCTTGAGTTATTACAGTTTTTAGTACTTCAGCATTGGCTTCATCTTCCAGACACGGACGCTGACACTTGTGGAAAATACATCAAGAACATCACGTCACCTACAAAGTGACTCAGGATTCTGAGTTTGGACAGTCACAACAAAGTAATTTATCAAGCAAATATATCAAACTTGCTTAGAGAATTGAAAAAAAATGGACGGACAAAACAAACTATTACCTTGGGATCTTAGTTGTGATTGACATTCTTCATTATGTTGACTGATTAATACAAACAATTCATTCATAAAATAGTTATTAGGAGGATACATGGATAAAAGCTAACCCTTTAGAGATATTACTGGACTTTCTGTGATGCACATAGGCTTATATTTCACACAGCATTGCAGTTGTATTTAATGACACAAAAAGCCCTGAAGGCCGGCTGCGGCAAGTAGGACTTACAAGCTTTACAACCTCGCACTTAAATAGGTGGATCGACTGTCCCTGACACATTTAGCAACATCAGCATATTGTATGTATGTCATACACTGAGCACATCATGTAGGCTTACTACTCCGTCCCTGCATCACATATGACTTGTTCTCTATAAGACGCTAGCCTCTCTTGGACAGCAGCTAGCGTGTTGTTGATCATCAACAGTGTCTACCTTCAGGGAGAGGGAACTCCCAGAGGGACCACGTGTGTGTGTGAGAGAGAGACTCAGAGTGTGTATCATACATAGACAACAATCTGTTGTTGCAAACTTTGGATGTTATGGAGCTCACACCATGGCTTAACTAAATTTGAGTCCTGAATGACCTGCCCTAATTCAATATGCAACTCGGA
>NW_020854297.1:0-970 GCF_000972845.2 Larimichthys crocea | reverse complement strand
CCTGCTGCGTACATTACCCGTGTCCGTAAGCGTGACTGGAATTTCTGTGTTGTGTTTATCCTCCTGTCCCTGTGTCTAATGCAGTTGTCACACTATTTAGGCCTTGGAGTTAAGCAGTTTGTTTTTGGACTCTCCATCGTCGGGACGACGATTCAGTTGATGGGGGTGGATTGTAGCAGGACGGACTCATTGGTCCTGGGCATATTTACCGGTGGCGCAGCCTCGGCCAATCACAACGGGAGACAGCCGTATAAAGGCGGGCAGGACGCACCTGTGCCCCTCTTGCTTGGCTGATGCCCGGGTTGCGTCACATCCTGATGCCCACCACTTCCCCTTCAGTGTGGTAGGTAGGCTGTTAACCACGGCTGTAGCTCCATGTTGCCTGTCCAGTACAGATTATTGTTTGTGTTATTAAAGGTCAGATTGGGTGTTTTTGGCTGCACGCTGCTCACCGCCGTGGTTCCTGCTCACTGCTCATCTCTGGTGCGTCACTTCCACGCTGTGTTGTCCGGGACTGCATTGTAGGATTGAAGACTGCCGCACAGCAGCGCTGCACAGCAGTGAATCATCCACAAATCACTGTTGCTTTGCCTCCCGGTGAACTGTTTGCCTTGGCTGGGTCCGTTTTTAACTTTTATGTACAACTCTGTTGCTTATCATTGGGTCACTGCCGTAACCCTTGACTATTTGCCGGCTGGCCCCGTGGTAGTGCAGTGCAGCGCAGCCGCGTCTTAAAGTGTGTCTGTGTGCGTGTGTGCGAGGGAACAGTGTGGAAGTTAATTTTGTTCTGTTGTGTTTGTTGGTTTGTTTTTCTTTTGGAGTTTGTTTATTTGGTTACTCTCAGTTGCTTTCTCATTGGTGATTATATAGATTTTGTTTATTTTTTATAGACTGCTGAAAGATTAAATTGATTTCTTTCTTTGATTACTTAGATTTTGCTTAATTGTTTTGTTATTATAGCTTGTGTTGT
>NW_020854296.1:0-5642 GCF_000972845.2 Larimichthys crocea | reverse complement strand
AAGTACTTGAAAGTGGAGAAGGTGACTTCTTCTGCCCCACCACTGTGTGCAGGTTGTTCAAAAGACAAAATGATCCATCTCGTGTGCCAGACTTGTTTTTCTTTTTGTCACAGTATCAAAACAGTATTGAGTTTCCCTCCTTAAATTAGTATTGTATCAAGGTTTAAATTTCTGGTATTGTGACAACTTTAGTACTGACATCATCTTCACTAACTGATGGACCTCAATGTGAGTCTGTGGAAGCTGAAAAAACTGTCCTGTCAAACATTTTTGTTTGACTTCTGCCTGTTCCAGTTTAATCCAGGATACATGGGGAGAGTGGATCCACTTAACAAGGTACAGTGTCTGATCTATGAACCACAACGGAACAGAACTGACCTCAGAGTCTTCAGTCTGCAGTGTGGACTCTCCAGAAAATCACACAGCAGCTGTCACTCTGATCGCTGCAGGTTGTCGTTGTTACTCAGGTCCAGCTCTGTCAGATGGGAGGGGTTGGACTTCAGAGCTGAGGCCAGAGAAGCACAGCTGATCTCTGACAAACTGCAGTTCCTCAATCTGAATAAAAAATAAATGATGTTGATAAAAATCCATTTATAATCCAATCAGATGTGTTCAGGTTTGAAATGTGCAGCTCAACATTACTATGTCCTAATCAATGAGCTTTTCTCTAAAATGAGTAGAGTGACTTTGTCATTGTGTTATTGTGGATCATCATAATGTCAGCCTTCTACAGACATCATCCAAACGTCAGCACAACATTCAGACAACATTCACGTCAACACAGATTAATAACATTGTTAACATGTGACAAAAGACAAAAGGTTGCTGTTTATTACTCTTAGATCTGGTTTCAGCTGTGTCAGTTGTCTTTTTCTATTTTTTCTCTGCAGCCTGTTTTTATCTGCTATCATCAGATCTTCAACAACCTCGTTCATATCCCTCACACACTCTACAGCCTCATCAGTACTAAGGTTGTCAGAAATATCCATACCTGTTTTGAAACCACAGTGTTTAAAACTATACAATCTCTGTTTATTATACATTTGATTCAAAAGACAAAATGATCCAATCTCGTGTGCCAGGACTTGTTTTTCTTTTTGTCACAGTATCAAAACAGGTATTGAGTTTCCCTCCTTAATATTAGTATTGTATCAAAGTTTAAATTTCTGGTATTGTGACAACTTTAGTACTGACATCATCTTCACTGACTGATGGACCTCAATGTGAGTCTGTGGAAGCTGAAAAACTGTCCTGTCAAACTATTTTTTGTTGATGCATTCTGCCTGTTCCAGTTTAATCCAGGATACATGGGGAGAGTGGATCCACTTAACAAGGTACAGTGTCTGATCTATGAACCACAACTAGAACAAAACTAACCCCAGAGTCTTCAGTCTGCAGTGTGGACTCTTCAGAAAATGACACAGCAGCTTCACTCCTGAATCCTTCAGGTCGTTGTAGCTCAGGTCCAGCTCTGTCAGATGGGAGGGGTTGGACTTCAGAGCTGAGGCCAGAGAAGCACAGCTGATCTTTGACAAACTGCAGCCCTCCAAACTGAATAAAGAATAAATGATGTTGATAAAAATCCATTTATAATCCAATCAGATGTGTTCAGGTTTGAAATGTGCAGCTCAACATTACTATGTCCTAATCAATGAGCTTTTCTCTAAAATGAGTAGAGTGACTTGGTCATTGTGTTTATTGTGGACATCCATAATGTCAGCCTTCTACAGACATCATCCAAACGTCAGCACAACATCAGGACAACATTCATGATCAACACAGATAATAACATTGTTACCATGTGACAAAAGACAAAGGTTGCTGTTTATTACTCTTAGATCTGGTTTCAGCTGTGTCCAGTGTGCTTGTCTTTTCTGTTTTTTCCTCTGCAGCCTTTTTTATCTCTGCTATAATCAAATCTTCAACAACCTCGTTCATATCCCTCACACACGTCTACAGCCTCACAGTACTAGAAGGTTGTCAGAATATCCATACCTGTTTTGAAACCACAGTGTTTAAAACTATAAAACTCGTTTTATTATACATTTGATAGAATCTAAAGTACTGAAGTTACTTCAAAACACAGATCTACAATCAGAACGACGCCTTCCACGATCGATTAACTAGTGGACAATGTCCACCTCGCTCTTCTCCTGTGTGGTCTGCTGACAGTCTCACATAGAAGTGTTATTTGTGTTACGTTGAAGATGCAGACAGTGTTTCAAGCACAGACTGCAACAGTGAACAGTGAACACACTCTGCTGGTGCCAATGTCATTCTGAGGATGAGGAATAACCAACTAGAAATATGGTAATGTATTCAAATAAAATATAAACCCACCCCAGTCACTCTGTCATTCTGTGGGAAACACTGCAGCTGGTCCTCAGTATGTGTGAAGTGACTTCTTCTGCCCCACCACTGTGTGCAGGTTGTTCAAAAGACAAAATGATCCAATCTTGTGTGCCAGGACTTGTTTTTCTTTTTGTCACATATCAAAACAGTATTGAGTTTCCCTCCTTAAATTAGTATTGTATCAAAGTTTAAATTTCTGGTATTGTGACACTTTAGTACTGACAATCATCTTCACTGACTGATGTGGACCCAAGGTGAGTCTGTGGAAGCTGAAAAACTGTCCTGTCAAACTATTTTTTGTTGTGCATTCCTGCCTGTTCCAGTTTAAATCCGGATAAATGGGGAGAGTGGATTCCACTTAACAAGGTACAGTGGTCTGATCGATGAACCACAACTGAACAGAAATTACCTCGAGTCGTTCGTCCTGCAGTGTGGACTCTCCAGAAAATCACACAACCAGCTCACTCCTGAATCCTCTCAGGTCGTTTTCAACTCAGGTCCCAGCTCTGTCAGATGGGAGGGTTGGACTTACAGAGCTGAGGCCAGAGAAGCACAGCTGATCTCTGACAACCTGCAGCCCTCAATCTGAATAAAGAAGAATATGTTGAATAAAATCCATTTATAATCCAATCAGATGTGTTTCAGGTTTGAAATGTGGCAGCGCAACATTACTAGGGTGGTCCTAATCAATGACTTTTCTCTAAAATGGAAGTAGAGTGACTTGTCAGTGTGTGTTATTGTGGATCATCATAATGTCCAGCCTCTACAGACATCATCCAAACGTCAGCACAACATTCAGACAACCAGTCAGTCAATACAGATGAAAAACATTGTTAAATGTGACAAAAGAAAAAGGTGCTGTTTATACTCTTATATCTTTGGTTCAGCGTGTGTACAGTTGTCTTTCTCTCTGTTTTTCCTCTGCAGGCCTGTTTTGTATCTGCTATCATCAGATCTTCAACAACCTCGTCATATCCTCACACACCGTCTACAGCCTCATCATACTAAGGTGTGCAGAAAGTATCCATACCTGTTTTTGAACCACAGTGTTTAAAACTATACAACTCTGTTTATTATACATATTGATAAATCTAAAGTACTAAGTTACTTCAAAACAGATCACAATCAAACGACCCTTCCACGATGATTACTAGTGGACAATGGTCCACCTCGCTCTCTCCTGTGTGGTCTGCTGACAGTCGCACATAGAAGTGTTATTTGTGTTCGGTGAAGAGTGCAGACAGTGTTTCAATGCACAGACGCAACAGTGAACAGTGAACACCTCTGCTGGTGGCCAATGTCATTCTGAGGATGAGGAATAACCAACAGAAATATGGTAAATGTATTCAAATAAAATATACACCACCCCAGTCACTCTGTCATTCTTGTGGGAACACTGCAGCTGTTCCTCAGTATGTGTGAAGTGACTCTCTTCTCGGCCTCACCACTGTGTGCAGGTTTGTTCAAAGACAAAATGAATCCAATCTCGTGTGCCATGGACTTGTTTTTTCTTTTTGTCACAGTATAAACAGGTATTGAGGTTACCCTCCTTAATATTAGTATTGTATCAAAGTTTAAATTTCTGGTGTTGTGACACTTTAGTACTGAACATCATCTCACTGCTGATGGACCCTCAAAGTGAGTCTGTGGAAGCTGAAAAACGGTCCTGTCAAACTATTTTTTGTTGATGCATTCTGCCGTGTCGCAGTTATTAATCCAGGATACATGGGGAGAGTGATCCACTTAACAAGGTAAAGTGTCTATCTATGAACCACAACTGTAACAAGAACTCTACCTGCAAGAGTCTTCAGACTGCAAGTGTGGACCTCAGAAAATCACACAGCAGTCACTCCTGAAGTCCTCAGGTGTTCAAGCTCAGGTCCAGCTCTGTCAGATGGGAGGGGTTGGACTTCAGAGCTGAGGCCAGAGAAAGCACAGCTGTCTTGACAAACCGGCAGCGCCCAATCTGAATAAAGAATAAATGATGTTGATAAAAATCCATTTATAATCCAATCAGAATGTGTTCAGGTTTAAATGTGTGCAGCTCACATACTATGTCCTAATCAAGGAGCTTTTCTCTAAAATGAGTAGGTGACTTTGTCAGTTGGTTTATTGTGGGACATCATAAATGTCAGCCTTCGACAGACATCATCCAAACGTCAGCACAACATCAGACAAACATTCTGTCACAACAGGTAAGAACATTTTAACAAATGTGACGAAAGAACAAAATGGTGCTGTTTAATTACCTTAGATCTAGGTTTCAGCTGCGCGTGTCATTGTTTTTCTGTTTTTTTCTCTGCAGCCTTTTTTATCTGCTATCACAGATCTTCAACAACCCTCGTTACATATCCCTCCACACTCTAAGGCCTCATCAGTACTAAGGTTGGCAGAAATAAATCCATACCTGTTTTTGAAACCAAAGGGTTTAACTATACAATCTCTGTTTATTATACATTTGATAGAATCTAAAGTAATGAAGTTATTCAAAACAGATCTACAATCAGAACGACGCCTTCCCACGATCGATTAACTAGTGGACAATTGTCCACTCGCTCTTCTCCTGTGGTGTGTCTGCATGACAGGCTCACATAGAAGTGTTATTTTGTGTGTACTTTTTTGTAAGATGCAGACAGTGTTTCAGCACAGACCGCAACAGTGAAACAGTGAACACACTCGCTGGTGCCAGATGGTCTTCTGAGGAGGAGGAATAACCACTAAAATATGGTAATGTATTCAAGAAAAATATAAACCCACCCCCAGTCACTCTGTCATTCTGGGAAACACTGCAGCTGGTCCTCAGTATGTGTGAAGTGACTTCTTTACTTTGCCTCTTCCCTCCCACCACTGTGTGGCAGGTTGTTTCAAAGACAAAATGATCCAATCTCGTGTGCCAGGACTATTTTGTGGGTTTTTCTCTTTTTGTCACAGTAAGTCAAAACAGTGTATGAGTTTCCCTCCTTAATATGTAGTTGTGTATCGAGTGTTAGTAATTTCTGGTATTGTGACAAAAACTTTAGTACTGACATGCATCTTCACTGAACTGATGGACCTCAAGGTAGTCTGTGGAATCTGAAAACTGTCCTGTCAAACTCATTGTTTTGTGTTGATGCATTCTGCCCTGCTTCCAGTTAAATACCAAGATACATGGGGAGAGTGGATCCACTTAACAAGGTCAGTGTCGATCTAATGAACCACAACTAGAACAGAACTGACCTCAGAGTCGTTCAGTCTTGCAGGTGGACTCTCCAGAAAAGACACAGCAAGCTTCAACTCCGGAATCATGCAGG
>NW_020854295.1:0-718 GCF_000972845.2 Larimichthys crocea | reverse complement strand
ATAAACATATATATAAAAAAAGGAGTAATCCGTATGAAATCACAGCTTGGAGAACACCAACAACATTCTCGACTTCCTTCCTCCTTCCTCCTCCTCCACCACCTCCTCCTCCTCCTCCTCCTCCTCCACGTCAACTCCTCAGCTCCTCTTGACACTTGAACCTAGCAGTAAGAAAAACCTCCGCACGGCCGTAAAAAGTAACTCAGAGCCGAGCAGCGCATTGTTTTCGGGTGTATAAGTCGCAGACAGGGCCACAAAACAAGCCGGGGTGGGTGTTAGCTCCGAGCGGCTAGCCCCGGAGAGAGAGCGGGGAGTCGGTGACAGAAGAGCCGGAGACGGAGCCGGCAGAGCGGTTAAGTTGAGCACGCAGCCCGCCCCTCCTTGTTTCCACCCGCAGTCCTCCGGTTGATTCAGTGGTGTGTCCCCCGCTGTCCACTCCACATTCTCGGCTTTGTTTTTAAACCACAGACAGTCCTCCTCCCGCTGCTCCTGCTCCTGCTCCTGCTGCTCCTCCTTCAGAAAGAGTTTCCTCCGTGACTGACTGGCTGCTCCTCTGCCGGACAAAATGGCAGCGTAAAAAATCAGCTGATCTCACAACTGTGGCGCGTTCAGGAGCCACCGCCGGGCTCGGAATTCAGAAGACTCAAATTCAAGGATTCAAGGATTCAAGGAGTTTTATTCAAGTCATTGCAACACATGTAAAACATGGGATGAAACG
>NW_020854294.1:0-577 GCF_000972845.2 Larimichthys crocea | reverse complement strand
CAGCTCTCTGAAAACGTACAACATGCACAATTGTTAATGCTTCACATTGTGATGTAATGGCTTCAACTCACACCGAGGTGTCTATCAGAGGGGCATTGATGGACGGAACATCTAAACCAGTAAAGACATGTCCATCCATGTCGTTGACTCCAGCAATGTAGTCGATGTCAGCTGCATTGTGAAATAAGTTGTAGGGCTCATCTGGCAGGAAGTCACCATCAATCACAGGGGACAGGGCCACGTTTTCTACAAGGGGGTCTGACAGAGGCAGATACAGTACAATTAAACACTTACTATATACACTACTACTAACCCTAACACAAACCTAACTCTAACCCTAACCACAAACTTAACATTAAAGCAAGTGGGACCACGGCAGTGGAAGCAATTGGGTGAAGGACCATGCACCACCTGTCTACTTCAGGGTTGGATTCCCCTTCCCAAACCCTAAATACACTACTATCTTGGTGTGTCAGGATTCTTAAAGACACACTTACTAGCCAAGTTTGGTTGGAAACTTGGCTAGTAAGTGTGTCCTTAAGAAGATAATATGATAATATGAATTAATGTGCATTTC
>NW_020854293.1:0-6980 GCF_000972845.2 Larimichthys crocea | reverse complement strand
TTATTATTATTATATAAATATGTATTAATACATTTATTCAGCATCTTGATGTGCCACACCTGTCAGGTGGCATGGATTATTTTGTCAAAGGAGAAGTGCTCTGAGGACTAACATCTTTTACAGGTTCAGATGTGCTCATAACGCATAAAAAAACAACAACTCTTTGTTCTTTAGGCTGTGAAAGCTGCCCGCTCAGTGTGTGGCTTCAGCAGTAAGATTGAGGTGGAGTGCCACTCCGCTGAAGAGGGCAGAGAGGCGGCTGGAGCAGGAGCAAACATTGTTATGCTGGATAATATACAACCTCAGGTAGAGAA
Organism: Larimichthys crocea; assembly: GCF_000972845.2. Classification (NCBI taxonomy): domain Eukaryota; kingdom Metazoa; phylum Chordata; class Actinopteri; family Sciaenidae; genus Larimichthys; species Larimichthys crocea. The sequence continues at coordinate 6,666 of NW_020854293.1, read as the reverse complement.
TATTAAAAAAAAAAAACACAAGCCATAAGTCATTTCTCATTTTCACTGCTTGGTTTCTACTCACGCTACGTGAAGTAACACACCCTTCCTTTACCCTGCCTCTCATCCATAGGAGCTCCATGTTGCAGCTCGAGCACTGAAGGAGAAGTTCCCAACTCTACTGATAGAAGCGAGTGGAGGAGTGACTCCAGAGAACATTGCTATGTATTTCTCCCCACATGTGGACATCATTTCCCTGGGCTGTATAACACAGGGCTGCCCTGTTGTTGACTTCTCTCTCAAGGTTCAAAAGCCTGTTAGTCACTCAAGCCTACAAGAACGATGACCATGACAGATTGTATGTACAGACAGTCTCTCACTAACTGAATGAGAACATGCTGGTGTAATGGTGCTTGGTTAAGAAATAACAGACATACTGTTTGCTTTCTGTATCATTAGTCATTTGATATGACTTAAAAAAAGAATAGAAACCAGACTGTGCTTGCTTTGCTTGCAGTTCTTCAAAGACATCATAGTGGCACATAAAGGAACAGCAGTCACAAGTTGAAACTAATTTACAGATATACAGAATAAAAAGGGGATTTAAGGAAAATCACAGTAAGCTGAAATCACAAGTTGGCATGCAACATATGATAAGTTCCAGTATGTAGAAGGATTGATTCACCCAAACATTTGGGCGCAGCGGATGTAAGCTGCAAAGACATCATATCATGTTCTAAAATTGCTAAATTTCTAACACATTAGCAAACAGGTGCCTGTTTGTACATTCACCAGACACATATCATCATTAACATTGATTTGGAGTCGTGTTTCTGGACACATGGTAAATATAAGTCTCCTTTTCTCTCTGTTTTTGGCTACTAAGAACAGCAGAAATATCTGGCTCTTTAGTAGGTATTGTTAATGTTATAACTTGACTGCATTATACTGAGAGGTGTTTTTCACTGCTCTCAGTAGTAAATATCTTATTTTACACACTGATCATACAGTGTATGAAATAAGATATATTGTCACTAATTATACAGAGAACATAGAGAAGTTAAAATTAGCTCCACCTTCACAGAAGTAACTGAGCGCACTCTCACTTCAACTTCAACACCCTGCTGTTTATGCTGTACCAGTAGATAACTGTAAATGCTTCTTATTATAGTGTATACATGTTGGGTTAACCAATTTTATTTTATTTTTAATTTATATAATTAAAACATAACAACAAACAAATATATGGGAAATCATCCCAGTGAATTGAATCCTGCCATCAACGTGCTTGAATCTGCATAAAACCGAAGGGTTGATTATCTTCCTCTTCCATCTTTATTTGCATCTTTTTCTTTTTTTTCTTCATAAAAAATGTCAAAAGTACTTGTATAGGAAAGGCAGGGAATGGGGAGTGGTGAGAAATGTGAGCTGAGCAGAAGTGTGACAACCGCAGACTACGGAAACACCCTAGTTTAAAAAGCACACAGGAAGTATTGCACACACATCTCAAGCAACACCACTAGCACAGGCATGTGAGAAGACTGATGTGAAAGATGTATGGGCTGTGTCGCATCTTCCTGCTCACCTATATGGTGACGGTTGGTAAGATCTAAAAATTTTGCTACATCTTGTGTATTTTATTTGACAATGTCTATCTATGAAAAGAAAGAGAGTAATGATTTGTGTGTGTGTGTGTGTGTGTGTGTGTGTGTGTGTGTGTGTGTGTGTGGGGAGAGGGGGCAGTTTCAGGTTAAAATTTTAACATGACCGCAAACACTTTTCACTGAGAAAACTTATTTTTTTAAAAGAAGAACCAATAGGAACTTTTGTCAGAGTAACAGTGACTTGTGTGACATGTGTTTTTTTTAAGAAACAAATTGCCCTCAAGTTTTTTTTTCCCAAATGTAATTTATTTTACTTTAATAAGCAGCACAAACTTACATTGGCCTCACAGAGAAGAACGCACCCCTTTTAAAAAAACTAGTCAGTGGCGGAGGATATATTCAGATTCTTTACTTAAATAAATGTACCACATTGTAAAGAATACGGCAATACAAGTTAAAACCTTGCACTAAAATGTTAGGTAAAATCAGGAAAATCTATTTAAGTACCGGTATTTAATGTAGAAATCCTGTGACTGTGTTTTTGAATGAAAAATTACTAATGATTACGAAAATAGTTGCAAAATAATTTTTTGTCTTTAATCAGTCTTATATACTGTTGGCAGTTTAATTTATAACAAAACATATTTTATAAAGTAAATAAGGCTGTCAAATAGGTTAGTAAAAGTACAATATTTCACTCTGAAATGGAGAGTAGGAGGGGAAAGTAATAAGAGAAGAATATACTCAAGTAAAATACCTCAAATTTGTAAATGTACTTAAATACTTACTTACTGTAAGTACTTACTTACTTACTGACAGAATGTTTTTATGTTGTGTGTGTTTGTGTGTGTCATGAGTGACTTGTCTATTGTATATATGTATATGTTCATATGTTTTTTGATGTTTTATGTCCTGCCAGGGACTGCGGATGTAAATTAGCCTAAGGCTAACTCTGGTACAATGCATGAAATGGCAACATTTATGTTTTATTTGTACATGGTCCCTAATAAACGTAAACAAACAAACAAACATTTCAGGAATAAGAATAGTTTCTGCAATTTATTTGAACTTCCTCTGTAAAACTTGACAATATGTTTAAAAAAAAATACGGTGGCTGACAGAGCTGAACACATTTTTTTTTTACCTGCATGTACTGATTTTGGTTGTTTCTTCAGATCCAAAACACTTTGAGCTGCAAATGAAACCACTTCCTAAAAAGATAAAATATACATCTCATACAAAAGCCTACCAGTGCAGAAGGCATAGAATCTGTTGCGGGCCTGCAGGAAAGCGGCAAGGGGAGGACGCAAGTGCAGACAGCTGAGATGGCAGGATGTTTAATGGTTTAATGGTTTAACGATGAAAAGAGCTCATAGGCAGAACCGACAAAGTGCGAATGTAACAGCAAAAATTAAACAACAACTATGATAATGTGACAAAGCACTTTTGGAATGGAACCAGTATATGTACCAAATGGCTATGATGAGAATGCAATGGGAATGGGGAAGAGAGAAGTGACTGAAGGGAGGGACAGAAAGGGAGAATGAGCAAAAACAGGACATTGTGACAGAATCACTGCAAGTCATACACAACAATGGAAGTTTCCAGTATAGACTGAAATTGTGTTTTTAGTAGAACTGAAGTATGGTAAACTATAATGGAAGAAAGTCTTGAGGGGAGATTTTATTTATTTTTTGTCTTGATCTTAAAGGGGAACTTATGAATTTTACTATCTGTTCACAGGAGTTTTGGGGGTACTATTACAGATATGAAAACATTTTTTATAAAGCCTCTTGTGGCTCCATAGGGAGCTATATGAAGTCTAGATAAGTTCACTAAAGTAATGTCACTTGAGTTGGCGTCAGTCAGGGCTGAAGACAACAAGTTTGAAAATGATACAAATCTGGTGGTGTGGAGTTAGAAAGAAGTAAGCTCACCAAACCACTCTAACCAGCTCCTTATCACTGCTTCAGACAACATTAGTTGCTCCTAGCATAACACACTCTCTTTTACTGAACTGTTGGCTGTTGAATTGCAACAAAAATAACAACATTAATGGCAATATGGAATATATAGTCTTAGGCCACCACAGCTGTGTCACCAGCAAACTTGACACTTGTGTTGGAGTCAAAAGTGGCTACATGATCTTGTGTGTACAGGGAGTTCCTGCAAGGGACTGAAAACAGAGCCTTGGGGTGCTCCGATGTTAATGGTGGATGAGATGTGTCAACCCAACACTCACCACCTGAGGTCTGCCTGTCAGAAAGTTAAGGATTCAAATGCACAGTGAGGTAGTCGAGCTTTGTGGCCAGGGGACTATGGTGTTAAATGCTGAACTGTAGTAAATAAACTGAATCTTCCCTTTCTTATCCAGGTGGGATAGGGGTGTTGTAGATGATGGCATGTTCTGTTGATTGGTTGGGAGGGTACGTTATACTGTAGTGATCTTTGATCAGCTGCTCAAAGCATTCCATCACTGCAGAGGTGAGTGCTACTGGTCAATAGCCCTTGAGCTAGGCTGGACTACCTTTCTTGGGGACAGGAATGATGGTGGACTGTTTGAAGCATGTGGGTATGACATCGTTTGACAGCCAGGGACAGGGTGATTATCACTGTTTTCCTTCTGATGTTCACACATTTGAAAGCCCTCCTGATGTCATCCTCAGAAGGTCCTCCCTCACATCCAGTAACCTTTGTTTCAACTGTTTTGGCTTGTTGGCTGCATATTGCCTCAAAGCAAGCAGTTGTTTAGCTCAGATGCTAGGTGACTTATTCACCTCTAAGTTGTAATGAGTTGAGTTCTCTCAGCCACCATGACAAAGGATTTAAGGAATAAAATGGAACCTCTGCCAGAGATGTTCTTTAGAATCCTTTTTACACACAAGATACTTCTTTATTTGAACTATATAATAATTATTTGCAAATGTATTCTAAAAATTGGGTTTGTGCAGACATAAATATATATATGTTGATTTTTTCTTTCACAAATTGCAGCCATCCCTGTTTCTTTGGCTTTCAACCTTGATATGACACCCTCTGATATGTATTCTGGCGAACAAAAAGATTTCTATGGATACAAAGTGCTTCAATTCAAATCTGGAACAAACAAAGGGTAAGTTTGCATTTGCAACTTAGTGGTTCAGTTAATATTTAGCATTGCTGTAACTCTCAAATTCCGTTTTACTTCAACTGTAACACTGTGGTTTATCACTTTAAATGACATGCAAGCATCATGTCATCTATTTTCTACTGCATCTGCATCAAGAGATCTATCTTGCACAAAGGTGACAGTGTCAAGTGTTTTTTTAAACTAAAACTGTGCTGCTCATGTCAGCCTGCTCACTGAAATGATTAAAATTACCATATTGTGGTTGTTGAACCCATCTACAGGATAATTGTTACTGCGCCTCTAAATGGATCTGGAGAAATATGCAAACATGACAAATCTGAAAAACCCAAGTGCTTCACCCCTAAAGGTACAGTATATGAATGCAGGGATGCAAGTCAATACTGCACAAAACAAGAAAAGTCAAGTTTTTCTTCACAAGGCAAAAATATAAAATATGAAATGGAAACAGTGTGGCAAAGCTCTGTAAAGAAAAGAGAAAAGAGAAATGTATTTTTAAAGTATTGCTTCTATTGCAGATATTTCTTTCCCAAACAAGACAATACCGGTCAAGCACTTTGGACTGTCTATAGCTGAAGACTCCACACTCTCACAATTCACTGTAAGAAAATCACAAAGCTCAATGAGTTAAATAAAATAAAAAATACACTTCCTCTGTGCCTTTTTCCAAAGGTTTGAGCAAAACAATTCAGTATGATCAATCAAAATTCTTTCTCCTCTCATGTTCTGATCTAGGTTTGCAGTCCAAGTGTAGCCCATGAATGTTATGACAATTCCTATTTGAACAGCGTGTGTTACAAGATGACAGCTCATCTACAGCCAGTCTCCTCTATCACACCTAATTTCCAAGGTAAATACATTTAGAGAGTGTAAACATCTCACACTCTGTGATCATAGCATCCACCTTCTTGTAGTGTATTATTCTCAATGTTTTTGTCTTCACTAAATATTCTTTACAAATTTTCACAGAGTGCAAAAAACAGACAGTGGACCTCGCCTTTCTATTTGATGGATCCGGGAGTATGACTGAAGAAGAGTTCCACAAAAATAAAGATTTCATAGTGGATATAATGAAAAATCTTTCAAGCTCATCAATCAAGGTCAGTGCCCTACTGCAACATTACAGTATTTACAGCATTCAAATATACACAGTGTTATATGCTAATGCATTGTGTTGTCTGCTTTTTCAGTTTGCAGCAGTTCAGTTCTCTTCAGATTACAGGAAGGTTTTTGACTTCAATGACTATCAAGCTGGTACTGCTCTTGATAAACTCATGAAAGAACCCCATATGAAGAAACTCACCAACACACACAAAGCACTCAAATTTGTGCTGTAAGTTCAGTTTAATTACTCAACAGTTGTCAAACTCTTGAACATCTGAATAACATAAAAATATAATGAATAACAACAACTGGCAGAGTACAACTGTAAGATTATGAACATCTTATTTGTTGGAGACATTTTCATAGATGGAGTTTTGTTTATTCTGACCATTACAAATGTTGTTGGTACTTTTGTTTCAGGGAACAAATCTTTGAAAACCCAGGAGCAGGCGCAACTCCTGATGCAACTAAAGTTCTGGTAATAATCACAGATGGAGACCCCAGTGATGCAGACAGACATGGGATTATTAAGAAATATGATGAAAAACACATAACACGCTTTGTCATTGGGGTAAGCTGTTATGTGATATACATGTCTCATTATTCTGTCTTATGTTTCCAATAGATAGATCTCTGTTGATCACTTTGTTTACTAAGTAATCACATATCGTGTACCCAGAGATCAACTGTTGTAACCCATCTGTTCATTTCTGTACAGTTACACAGTCAAAAATGTTTTTACCTGCATGGGAACATTTAAAATATTTGGTCATTAAATTATACTGTAATAATCATAGCTGAGCTCAGCCTTGAAGTGTAACAGTGTCCAGTTTTGAGTCCAAAATTTTACAA
>NW_020854292.1:0-7897 GCF_000972845.2 Larimichthys crocea | reverse complement strand
TGTCAAACTTTGTGATGTTGCCTTTGGTTCAGCTTCACACTTCAAAACTTTGATCTAAAACTAAACTTCAGATTCTCTTTAAGGTGCCATTCTGCACAGATGTGTTTACTTCCTTTTAAAGAACTCGAAACGTTAGTTTGAGAAGCTGCGTGATGTCACGCTGTACTTGAGTACGTTTCTACATCACTGCAAGTAGGGAAGGTGGAGGTGAGCAAAAACGAGATTTTCAGGGAGTAAAGTTCAAAAGTAAAAAATCAACCAATGAAACGCTGGAAGAAGTTTGCTTGCTTGTGAACAATGAAGGCTTTAAATTTTAAACCTTGATGCTGATGTTTCGCTCAGAAGTGAATGATAACTCACAAACATCTTCGTCCCGCAGACATGTTCCACATCCAGGAGCTGTCCTCCATGTTCCTCCAGGTGAAGACGAGGTTCGGCTTGCGTCTGCAGTACAACTGGAAGGAGTTTCGCCTCTACCTGCAGGCCGACGAGCAGTGGAAGGACGACACGGTGGGCCTGTGCGGCACCTTCAACGGCAACATTCAAGACGACTTCCTGTAAGTGTGCGCGCCCCCTGACCTTTGACCCCTCCCGCGCCCTCCGTTAACCCCGCTCCTTCCAATGATAAAAGAGAGAGCGTACTCCTGTTTCAGAGGCAGAGAGGGAGGTGACGGCGAAGTGCTCTCTCTCTCACACTCTCCCTCTGTAATGCACACTGGCGAGGCGGCTCGGCATCAAAAGCCTCGCTCTCTGATCAGCTCTTTTAGGCGGGCCAGATGAGCGCCCAACTGGACACGCCACTTCAACAAGGAATTTACTGTTAGTTGGAATAGGGGCTCCACTGTACTGCATCGTAATGGCCGACCATAAAGGGCGGATGTTGTCTAACAGCTGTAAATGGATATACATCGGCGTTGGTGACTGAAGTGGTCGTATGCTGCTAGAAAGAAAGCTCTCCAGAAAAGACTTTAAAATGATGATTTTATATTTGAGCTTCGTCTTCGATGACTGACTCCTGTCGTGTTTTTAACATGTTATTCATGTAGTAGTTACATTTTATGAAGTTGTTTTAGACGTAATGAAGAAGAAAATAGCACGTTTAGTGACTAAAACAAGCAGAAAAACAAGTCATAAACTCAGCAGAAGCTTCTTTCTTCGGCTCTACCGGTTCTGAAAGTGCAACGGGTCCATCGGAGAGCCAGAGGTGGGACTCGGTCACTCATAGCCAGCAGACTCCACACAGGACTGCTCAGACGTCAAGGCCTAATCTAACTTCTGGGTGGAAACCAGCCTGCATATTTTTTTAACTGACTTATGAAACCTTGCTGTTGTGGAGTATCTGCACAGTACGACCCTGAGACTCTGGATGACTCGTCCTGATATCAGTTTCAGTGCGTGAAAAACAAAATGAGTTAGCTGTTTGTCCACCTCCTCGTTGTTGAGATGGATCTGTGCTCTCTGTGTTCTCCTGCAGATCTCCGTCAGGGATGATAGAAAGCACTCCTCAGCTGTTTGGAAACGCCTGGAGAGTCTCGTCGGCCTGTTTGTCCAGCCTGAGCACGCCTCAGCTCGACCCCTGTGACACTCACCAGCAGGCCGGTCAGTTCCTCTTCTTCCTTTAGCGTCTTCTGTTTCAGTCGAACGTTAAATGTCACGCTGAAGTGTTTCTGTGTATGACCGTGTGATGTCGGCCTCCTCTTGATCAGTGGCCTATGCAACAGAGATGTGCGACGTACTGAACCAGGATCTGTTCTCCGCCTGCCACGAGTACCTCAGTCCGACCTCCTTCCATCAGCAGTGTCGCTCGGACACGTGTAAGTGCGGGACGCCGTGCCTCTGCTCTGCGCTCGCTCACTACGCTCACCACTGCCGCAGATTCTCCGTCATCGTTGACTTCCGATCGCAGATACCCGACTGTGGTGAGTATTCAGCAGACAGAGTCAAACACCAGCAGCAGCTGATATCACTGCCTAGTCCAGCAGCAGTCAGCCCAGCTCGGCGTCTGTCTTTCAGCCTTTTATTTCACCAAGCTCTCACCAACCACTAAAAGTCAGTCCCACATTTACTCTTGTCCGGCGGCTTCTTGCTCGCTCACTCTCTCCTTTTCTCTTCTTAGCTTCCTCCGTCAGCGTCCTCTTCACTCTCTTCTCCTCTGCCATCATGTCCATAGAGGCTGCTGAGCCCGGTTACATTGCCTAGCTCCGGTTCTGGCTCCCCACCCTTTAAACGACCTCTTCCTGGTGGTCCAAAATGCCTGTGGTACAAACACTCTGAGCTCACAGTCCAGGCAGCCCGGCTAACAAACTGAGCTAACATTAGCTAACAGCAGCTACAGCTGTCAGCAGTTTACTTCACTGTCCATCATAAACTCTGTAAATCACAGAGAGTTGAGGTGCAGAGTCAGTCCCAGATTGACTCTTGTCTGGTGGCTCTTTTCCTCTTCTTAGCTTCCTCCATCAGCGTCCTCTTCGCTCTCTTCTCCTCTGCCATTATGTCCATAGAGGCTGCTGAGCCCGGTTACATTGCCCACTTGTCCAGCTCCAGTTCTGACACGACACCAGCTCCATCCCCCTGGCCTGAAAACCTCCTCTTCTTCTTCTTCTTCTTCTTCTTCTTCTTCTTCTTCTTCTTCTTCTTCTTCTTCTTCTTCTTCTTCTTCCCTGTGGTCCAAACACTAACACTCCCCCCGGTGCTCTGAGCTCACAGTCCTGACCTAACATGAGCTAACAGCAGCTACAGCTGTCAGCAGTTTACTTCACTGTCCATCATAAACTCTGTAAATCACAGAGAGTTGAGGCGGAGCAGCCGGAGGACATCAGAGGGAAAACCAGAAAACATTTCCTCCATAAAATATGATCCAGTTTCACCAGAATCAGTGAAATAGTTGCTGCTGTGTGACTTAGTGCCGTAAAGCGTTACGTACTTCTCCCGACCCGGAGCCCAAAGTTACATAGTGTGAGAACAGACGTACGAATGACAGAGACACCGTTCAGCTGATCACAGGTCAGTGTGGGTCAGCAGAAGGTCACAGACGTTAGTTTATGAGAGGAAAGTTGCAGCTCTTCTGCTCTGTCGAGTTATAAATATGGAAATCTCTCCGTCCACAGCGGTCACCTGTCCGCCCACCATGCAGTACGGCACCTGCGTGTCGTCGTGCCAGCGCCGTTGCTCCTCCCTGTCCGTCCCGCAGCACTGCGGGGAGGAGTGTGAGGAGGGCTGCGTCTGCCCTCTGGGATCCTTCTACAACCATCGAACACACACCTGTGTGCACAGGTAAGCCTGAGGGGGCGGGGCCTGCAAGCAGGAGTGAACCCAAACCCTAAAAAAATCAGCTTAGTTTGACTTTTAAGCACAAAATATCAACAAAACACTAACAGGTGCTTTTGTGTCACATTAAAACACATTTTCACGTCCGTCTTTTTAGTTCTGGAGCGAGTCGGTGTCCTTGTTCCAGCTCCAGCTCTGCCTGCCGCCGTGTCGCGGAAGGTTGCGAAGCTCGTTAAACGGCTAACAAGCTGGAGTGACTCCACCAAACAAATCCTCTCAAAGTGATATTTGTATCTGCTCTGAAGTTTAGGTCAGCCTTTAAGTGGAAAGCCTTGTAGCTTTCCTCGCAGACGTTATAGAGCCAGAGGACCTCGGTAATTGTGCTCTCCCTTTCAGCCTGCTCTGCCCTAGAAGACAGGCGGCTTAATTCCTCTTAAATGTCCCAGGTTTTTACATCCTAGTGCAGCACGGTGCCTTACTTACCATGTGATAGAGTTACATCAAGGAATTCACCGTGAAACCCCCCTTTCATTCCCACTCGATCCGGGGACGACACAGATATCTGATAACCAGTGAGAAAGAATTTGTAGTACAGAGGCCGATGTGTGGCGCTGGCCTATATGTTACAGGGCTTTCCGACCTCTGCTACACACGTTTAGCACGGCGTGGATCCACTGTACGTTTATGTTTTTTGATGAAGATGAAAAGATTTGAAGGTTTGGTCTGATTTCACCTCCTAAATCCTCCTTATCTAGCCCCCTCTCCACTTACCTGTAATACTCTGTTTAAGGTCACACAAAGCCCTCTTTAACATGATTCTTTACACAATAACGAACAAAGTGAGCAGTCTTTACTTCACCCAAACCGGCTTCTGTAGATCTTTGGTGTCGTCACATAGTTTCATCTTGTGTGTGTGTTTTTTTTCAGGAGCGAGTGTCCCTGCAGTTTCCTCGGAGCTGATTATGAACCCGGAGATGTGATCATGATGTCAGCAGGTGTTCAGTAAGATCCTCTCCTCCGTCTCTGTCACCTAAAGGCTTGCCTTCATCTTCACGAACGATGATGATTTAAAGAAACACTTTACACAGTTCAAGACAGCGGAGACGTTAATTAAAGATCAGCCGCGACTGTGCAACCAGGACAGGACAGCGGGAGACAAAGCTGTCTAAAGTTTCCGGTTGTTGTCGTTGGGTCAGATTTCTTGACAATGACTCCTGTCAGTCACAAACCAGACGAGCAGAGAAAGTGCTGCGAACAAAAAACTGACGACTCATCTTGCAGACGTTAAATAACGCTGGAAATGTCTCCAATAGATCTTTGTATTTAATTCCATGTTGATTGACGTGTAGTTTCTGTATTTGTCTTCATCCTGTCCTCTCATGTTCTCTTGCAGACTCTGTCTGAACGGTAAACTGGTGTCCCAGACAACAGAGCGCGGTGAGTGTTTCCATTTACCACAAACAATAAGACGAGAAGAGAAAACTGATTTTACTTTTTCCACTTTCTCCCAGATTTCCTCAAATTTAATTTTCTGTTCCACTGCAAAGATTTCTAAAATAAAAATAAACCAATCCTCTGATGACAGTCAGGCTGTTTCTTTGTAAAGCCACCTGTAACCACACCCACCTGTTAATCAAAGCGCCCCCGCTCTTAACCCTGCATAACTTTAAGCCTTAATATAATGTGAACAGGTGAGTTGTATATAAATTCACCCTCAGTACAGTTGTCATGAACGGGGAAATTAGCTACAGAGACCAAAACTGTTTTTTGTACCAGGCTGTAAACATGTTTATTTCTGCTGTGAAGTTGGACATTTGGACATGGGGACTTATGGAGACTGACTCACTTCTGGAGCCAGCCTCAACCCGTGGTTTCTTCTTCTCCTCTTACAGACAGGTTGTGTCCGGCCGGTCAGCTCTACCAGAACTGCTCAGAGGGGGACGACAGCCTCCAGTCAGGAAGGGGCATGGCCTGTGAGCGCACCTGTGAATCCTACCTGCTCAACCTCACCTGCTCGACACACGAGCCCTGCATGGCCGGATGTACCTGCCCTCCTGGGTGAGTGACGACGCAAGAAAGTTGTTTTGTCCTTCAGTGAATACGAGAATAACTCGTCATGTGGAGCTTTTTTTTGGACGTTTTTGAAGTTCAACCAACTTTATGTCAGTGAATCACCAAATCACCAAATCAGTGCCACTGTAAACCTTTGAACTAGAAATGGACCGGCCGTGTGGTCGACTTGTTGACTTGTTTGTGACTGGAAGGTTGCTGGTTCGAGTCCTCACAGCTGTTGGATGAATGTTGTTACAGAAACTCGCTGCTAACATGGTGCTGACCTTTCATTGCAGTCAGTCAGGTATGAAGATGTATGATGATGCAGAAGAGGGTGATCTTCTTCTCGATAAATAAAGGTTAAGAAGTGACTGTGTAGCTCTGAGTCTATCCGGATGATGGGGTCAGCAGGGGGTTGTGGACTGGTTAAAGACTAAAGATGTCAGACGAGCCAGGAATAATTCTCCAAACCTCCTCCTGCCTCTGACACTGGGTCAAAGATCCAAATATCCCTGTTTCACTGTTGTACAAGGTGTACAAAGAGGCACTGTTTCTAGTTGCTGATGCTCTGTTTCACTGGAATACAGTTTGTTGCAGTTTATGACAGGTCTGAGTGCACATTGTGTGGATGAACATGGTGATACAATATGCAGAGAGGTTATCAGAGGTTTGGATCGATACACTACACTATTATCTGTGTTATGAACCATGTGAGTAGAGGATCAAGTCGGTCGTGGACCGGGTTGAGAAGAAGGGCAAAGTTTGAATCATCTGATGATGCTCTAAGTTATTAATATTTAAATAAATCATTGTTGAGGTTTCTCTGCCTCGTTGCATCGTGATAAGACAGACTTGGCTTTGCAGACTAAGTGAACAAAGAGTCATGTTGGAGTGAGAGAGAAAATGTATTTACAGTTTACAGTACTTTTTATGTTTATGTTGTCGTGGATCATTTGGATATTTTGAAGTTTGTCGGGTTCATTCAGTTTCTCTTGAACAAACAAACAGAATATTTCTGAGCCACAAGTTTGTGTGTCTGAGTTTCGGTTGCGGACATATTTTTGACTATATCACCTGAAGTCATTACAACCATCAGATGAGGTGGACGGACATCGTGGAGTAGATTACAGTCATCTGATCTCTGTAATCCTCTGTGGCTGTCGGCTGAAAAGAAGGTTAAGTGGTTTCATTCTCGGAGTCTGGGATTATTAAAGTATTTCTGATTCTGATTCTGATTCTGATTACAATATGCTCAGATAGGGTCAGTTTAAACATAATCCAGTAATAATAATCAAGTGTGCTGTGGACTCGTCATCTCGTCTATCTGAGATGAGCTCGGGTCCACCATCGGGTACGTCATCGTGACCTTTCCTCCTTCCTGTCGCAGTGTTTCATCTAAACAGTGACACGGCGAAAGCTCTGACAGGTACAGAGACCACGTCACTGCTGTGATTCATGCATTCCCCCTCGCCTTTTTAAACAGGATGACCTTTTTGGTGATGAGAGTTGCCCACAATTAATCCCAGAAAGTCTCAGATCGCCAGTCATGGTACAAGCGTTTAATAACTCCTGATACCTGATAGTTTGTGAAGAAATTTTGTGGTAAGTTTGGACACAAAGGGATCTCATTCAGCTTGCCGATGGCAGCTGGTTTAATAAGTACCGTGATGGGTTTAGTCATGAGTCAGATTTTTAGTTTTGGGGATAAATGGATAAATTTGTTTTCAGATTCAGTCAGATTGAACAAATCTGGCTCAAAATAGACGTCACTGTATGAAACACAACTGAAACTGACGAAGGGATTTGTCTCTTCAATACTGCTTGTTTATTGACTTTATTTCTCGTCCACATCAACTCCAGTTTGTGCGTTGGGCTCTACTGCTAGAAACATATTAGATTTGAAGGGTTGGTGTGTCAGATTTAGCGGCATCTAGTGTTGTAGTGTAGTATGAAAGCATGCCTTCCACATGAAACATTTTAAATTTAAAAAAAGCTGATTTAAAGAATATTTATAGCTGCAAACCATCACACTGATAAGAGGAAAGGCGTCAAACCAGGGTAGATCTGTGTATCGCGTTGGTTCAAAACATTACCCTGCTCCTATGGCGAAAACTCCTCAGGGTACCTTTAACCTTCTAGAAATAATTCCCACTCTATCAAAACATAAGAATAATGTCCTGATCTTTGTATTGTAGATAGTTAATCATTACGTTGATATCTCTGATTTTATTTTGGCGGGTACCCGGTTCCACCCGGTTTCCTCTGTAATGCCCACAAAGTGTCCCCGGGTTACCAATCTTCTGTAAGTTGTGTTGTGAGGGAGATCCTGACCCACCGTGCAGAGTGGAAAGAGACAAAAAGACATTGTGAGTTCATCACATCATCACCATCAGTAAACGGAGGCTGTTTTCTGAAATTTCATCACATAATCTCTCACATAGTCTCTCACTGCCAGAGATGGAGAGTTCGGCGAAGAGTCGGCAGGGAGGACTGACCAGGTCGAGCCAACTTTTCAAAGATCTTTTCTCATAAAAGCTGTCGAAGAAATGACCGACAACATCATTGTTGTTTGTCAGAA
>NW_020854291.1:12146-15347 GCF_000972845.2 Larimichthys crocea | reverse complement strand
GGCGGTGTGTGTCTGACCAAACGGGACTTTAAAATAGCATTATCTGCCGCTCCAATTGTGCAATAATTAACAGTTGAAATGTTTGTCTGAGCTGAACGTTATGCCCAATTGACGTCCGGTTGAGCGGCAGATAACGGGCCTTGTTAAAGGTGCGTCTGAGGGATTAACATACATCTAGGGCGACCACGATAATTAGCTACTCCAATCTAAAGTTAGTTCGGCGAACTAGCATTCTGTCCGGTTGAGCAGATACGGTTTTTAAGCGTTTGAGCGTATTAACATACGCGTTCTCAAAGGGACTAATTTATTTTAACTGTTTTTAATAGGTGTCTCGGGCTGAAACTTTAGTTTGTGTGACTTTTATGACGGCAGTTTCCTGTAGTGAATGCTATATTTTCTGTTTTTAATTTCAAGATGCCAAAACAAAAGAAGGTGGATCTGCCCCCTGTGTGGCCGTGCTTCTGCCAGTTGGTCAAAGCACATCAGAACCCGTCACATGGTGTCCAACCCGAGAGAGGGCCACCTCAAGTAACGTGGCCATGGACGCGTGAACCATCCCCCCGGGACGCGCTGCCCCACATGCTGGCTGCAGGATGGCTAGTCCCTGCAACGGGCCAACACCTGAAAGCCCCACAAGGACAATATCGCCGAGAAAGGAGGAGGAGTTGGGGTCATTAAAAAGGCGAACGGCCATTGCCGCCTGGGCGAGGCGATGCCACCAACCAACTCATCCACCCATGGCCACCAGCCTGGATCTGGAGGAACCCCGGGGAGGGCTCCTCCAACCCCAGCGCGACGTGCCCCAACCCCAGCTGCAATTAAATACATCAAGGTGTTGGGAAAAAAAACTGAAACTCTTCAAAGGCGTAATGCTGCCCTTAGGGTGAGTGGAGTGAAGAAATAAATAGGCAATGTACAACTGAATCCATAATCGATTTCTTGTAAATAACTAAATCATTACATTTCCATTATATTTGCAGCCCTTTTTTCTTGCTTGTGTGCTTTCCCTCGCAGCGAAGTTTGCGGCGTTGGGGAGCCCGAGCTAATCATCTATGAGGTGGAGGAAGTCGAGCCCCTCTGCCCAACAACACAGCAGCAGGCCACCCCAGCCGCAGCAGCAGCAGGCCACCCGCCGCAGCAGCAGCAGCGTGCCCCCCAGCCGCAGCAGGCAGCAGGCCCCAGGCACCGCAGAGGCCCCAGCAGCAGCAAGCAGCCCCCCCACAGAGCAGCCGCAGCCGCAGCCGTCCTCCTCATCCTCCTCTTCCTTATCTTCCTCCGAGGAAGATGAGCAGCCGCAGCAGCAGGCCCCCCAGCAGCAGCAGCAGCCGTCCTCCTCCTCCTCATCTTCCTCGGAGGAAGATGAGCAGCCACAGCAGCAGGCCCCCCAGCAGCAGCAGCAGCCGCAGCCGTCCTCCTCTTCCTCATCTTCCTCCGAGGAAGATGAGCAGCCGCAGCAGCAGGCTCCCCAGCAGCAGCAGCAGCCGCAGCCGTCCTCCTCTGAGGAGGAAGATGAGCAGCCGCAGCAGCAGCCCCCAGAGCCCGCAACGCCCCAGCAGCTGGAGCAACCTTCTTCAGCCCGAAGGAGGTTGCCTTTTACGGCCAGGCCGCCGCAGCCGTCTTCCTCCTCCTCCTCATCTTCCTCCTCGGAGGATAAGCCCGCCCGGCCCCAGCAGTCGGCAAAGAGGCGGCTGCAGTCACCCGACGCCCCCATTGCTGAGGTGAGAAGATAACTAGTGTGATACAGTGCCGTAATCATTTAGCCGAAGGCCAAAGTACTCAATCATGTCAATCAATTATTGTTTGTCTCTCTTCAGTCCCCCCCGGAAAAAGACGGCCAAAATGAAGAACTTGGCCCCGAAGGAGGAATCGGAGGAGGATGTGAGTGAGATGGATTAGTTCATCGATAATTTTGCAAATCTTGACCAAGTGTAGAACCGATGAGGCTATGTGGTCATGTAGCATTGGTGTTAACAACGTTTTGTTTTGTTCTTCTAGGATGCAAAGCCCAAGCTGCCCAAGGTGGCCCGCAGGGTCCACAGGGCCATGGCCCCCTACTTCACAGGAAAGAGTAGGGGGTCGAAGATGCGGGGCATCGTCCTCGGCGCCTCTCTGGGTAAGAAAGAACACAGTGTATTTGTTTGGGTGTGTGGTGGAGTGTGTTCACGCTACATTTATGTTATCCATCCTTACAGACGCCTACGTCGAGGAGTACGGCCAATTTATCTTCTGCCCCGAAGACACGACTAAAATGCAAGAAAATGCAGTCTCCAAGATCAGCCGGGCGAAGGTATTTTTGAAATACCTCACGCTCGGCTGGTCTCAGGTCACGTACTGGACCTGGGAGTTTTTATTCAACATCCCCCTCCTCAAGTGGTAAGTGCTGAACTTTGAAAGAAGAACCCTTACTGCCTTCTGTCTATGTGCACAACAGTGTTTTCTTTATCATTATTATGATTAATTAATATTATCATTTTCTGCATGGCCTCATGTGTCTCTCTTAATTTCTTCTTTCCACTACAGCTACCCTGCAGTCCTCCGGAAGACTGGCCTGGCCCCCACCACCATCATCCTATATGTGGGCCAGGCCATCTCCTTTGTGGAGTTTTTTAGGGCCACGCCGCCGAAGCACTCCCGGATCACCGGCGGGCAGTTGGTGGTGGTGATCCGGGAGCTGCGGAAGCTTTCAAAAGACCTGAACCGCACGGTCCTTGGCCACCAGGCCCTGATCAAGCAGGCCAAGGGCAAGAGGCTGGTGGCACGGGAGGACCTGGCCAGGTGTCAGGCGTTGGCCCGGGCCAAAATCCCCTCTCTGCTCGGTGAGTCCATAATGCCTCCCCCTCTTTCATGCGACTTTTTTTTTTCTTTTTCCTTTTTTTCGCAGTGCCATTAAAAACTTCAAATCTTATTGTTCTCTTCTCTCTTTAACTCTCGTTTCAGAGGACATCGAGAAGGCGGCCCCAAGGGACCCAGATATCAACAAAAGTTCCCAGAATAAAGAGAACAATTGTTACTCATTTTAATGAGAGAAATAGATCCAAAGAGACTATAACGACACTCACGTGATGAGGTAACCAGTCGTGTCATCCCCTATGGCCTCCCGGACCTCCCGACGCGCATCCGGGTCAGCACGCCCGTCCGTGGCCATAGATGGAAGGGAGGTATGCGGCGAAGTACCCGAAAAAAAGCGGTTATCGCGTCTTG
>NW_020854291.1:0-12136 GCF_000972845.2 Larimichthys crocea | reverse complement strand
TAACACATTAGCGGCAAAAGCTAAAATACTGCAAATGGTAATGCTAGCGCGTCAACACTAGCAATTACCATTAGCACGAAAACCAACTACTGCTACTGCTAATATGCTTAATGCCTAACATGCTAATGTTATTAGCACTAGCCACAATTAATTAAATACATGTTAATTCTAACATGTTAATGTAATTGTTAGCCTCTGCGCTAGCAATGAGCATTAGCCAGGAAGAATTAATACATGATCATGCTAAACATTGGAATGTGAACCTGCTAATGTTAATTAACATTAGCCATGGAATTAAGTACATGATCATGGGTAACCTGTTATTGTTAACATGCTAATGTAATTAGCATTTGGGCCACTAAGAATTCAATACATGATTCATGCGAACCTGTTATTGTTAACATGCTAATGTTACTTAGCATTAGCCAATAAGAATTAAATACATGGACCATTGTTAACATGTTACTGTAAACCT
This sequence comes from Larimichthys crocea, assembly GCF_000972845.2. Classification (NCBI taxonomy): domain Eukaryota; kingdom Metazoa; phylum Chordata; class Actinopteri; family Sciaenidae; genus Larimichthys; species Larimichthys crocea. The sequence continues at coordinate 11,661 of NW_020854291.1, read as the reverse complement.
GCTAAAGCTAATTAGCATTAGCCACTAAGAATGAAATTAAATGATCATGCTAACATGTTAATGTTAACCTGCTCAAGTTACATTAACACATTAGCCACTAAGTAATTAAAATAAATAACATGTCATTGCTAAAACATGTTAATGCTAAAATGCTCATGTTAATTTGTAGCCGTTAGTGCTAGCCACTCATTTTCAGTCACTAAGGAATACATGCTAATGTTAACCTGCTAATGTTAAGGCTACACGTTGTGCTGCCACTCATTTTCAGTCCTAAGAATACATGCTAATTTAACATGCTAATGTTACGTGTCTAGCACGTCAGTTTGCTAGCATAGTTTTTAGTCACTAAGAATTAATGGTAATGTTAATCTGTTAATATCATGGTTTAGTGCGCCAAAGACAGCAGACAGCTAGCGCGTTCGGCACTAGCTGTTAAAGACATGCTACTGTTAACACTTAGCAAGCCAAAGCTAACATTCCTTGCAAATGGTAATTGTAGCGCGTCAACACTAGGGAATTAACATTACCCACTAAGAATTTATTACATGACAACTGCTAACATTGCTAAGCTACTGCTAGCACGTGTCAGCGGCTAGCATTACCCTTAGCCACGAATAACAAATAATGCTCCTTGCTAAACATGCTAAATTGCTAACATGCTAATGTTAATTAGCACTAGCCACAAAGAATAAATACATGTTACTTTACCATGTTATGTTACTTGTAGCCATCTGCGCTAGCAATGAGCATTAGCCACGAGAATTAAATTCATGATCCTTGCTTAACCTGTTAATGTTAATTAACATTAGCCCCTATGAATATCAGTACATGCTCATGTTAACATGCTAAAGCTCACCTGCTAATGATAATTGCTATCGCGCTTGTCTGTCTAAAAATGACAGGACAATGACAGCAGAGCAAGTAGCATGTAACGTTTAAACATTATCCATTAAGTATTAAATAAATGCTAAATGTTAACATGCTACTGTTACACTTGCTAATGCTAACCTGGTCATGGAAACCTGTAATGCTATGATTACTATTAACCACTACGGAATTACATCATGCTCATGTAAAAATGCTAATGCTAGCTGCTAATGTTAAACTGCTAGCCGTACTGCTAGCCACTCATTTTCAGTCTAGTAAGAATACATGTTAATTGCTAGCACTTCAGAGCAGCAGCGGCAGCTAGCTCCAATTTAGCGTTAGCTGTAAAGACCTGCTAACTGGTCAACATAGCGGCCCAATGCTACAAATGAATGCAAACTGCTAACAATTAATAACTTAGCCACTAAAACTTAAAGACATGGTAATTGTCACCACGCTAATGTCCAATTGCTTGCGCTGCCAGCGCTCGCTGCTCCTGTGTCTAAATAAACATGTTAAAAAATGACATTTGTATGTATTTTGTGAAAGTGTTAAATCATAACCTAACTATTTTTATTTATTTTAAATGAATGTTAAGCTATTATCATTATAAAAAAAAAAGTGTGTTATTGTGATTTTAAATTAACTGTAAATAATTATATTTATAAAATTGTGTACTTTAATGTGGTTTTAAAATTAAATGTTAAGATGAGGGAGCTTTGAGGGACTGCCTGATTGTTGTGTAAATAAATCTGTTAAAAATGACTATGAGGTGTGCTTTTTTCTGGCTGCTGCTCATGGTAGTAAAAGACCTGCTAATTGCTAAACATTGCAGCCTATGGTAAACATGCTAATGTTAATTGCTAGCCTGACGCACTAAGAATTAAATACATGATAATTGCTAACATGCTAATGCTAGCATTAGCCACTAAGACTAAAATCAATGCTAATATTAACATGTTAATGCTAATTGCTAGCAGTCAGTGCTAGCCAACTGATTTTTAGTCACTAAGAATACATGCTAATGTTAAACATTGCTAATGTTAATTGCATCACTGTTAGCACTTAAACGTTAGCCACTAAGAATTAAATACAAGCTAATGTGCTTCCCAGTGCTAAATAAACATGTTAAAAATGGCCTTTTGAGGTGTGCTTTTTGACTACACCACCGGCAACAGCCACCTCTGTCACTCTCAAAATTTGCGGGAATTTTCTTTTTTTTTTTTTTTTTTTATAGTGTTTTCTGAGGCAGAACTTTGCCTTGACAGTCGGGTTGAGCGTCAGAAACGGGCTTTAAAGTCGTCTGGAGCGTATTAAACATCTCGAGGCGTGTGTTCTGATCAAAAACGGGACTTTAATACTGCATTAATCGCCTCCCAATATGCAATTATTAACAGTTTAATGTTTTTCGGAGGCTTGAACTATGCCCCAATGACTGTTCGGGTTGAGCGTCAGATAACGGGCCTTTTAAAGGTCTCTGCGAGCGTATTAACATCTCGAGGCGGTGTTTCTGACTCAAAACGGGCCTTTAATATGCAATTATCTGCCGCCAATGCAATTAATTCAACAAGTGTAATGTTTTCTGAGGCCTGAACTTTGCCCCAATTGACTGTCGTGTGACGTCAGATAACGGAGCTTTTTAAAGGTCGTCTGGAGGTATTAACATCAGAGGCGGTGTTTCTCAAAACGGGACTTCTAATATGCATTTTTAACTGTTTTCAAAATGTTTTTCTGGGGCTGAAACTTTGTGTTGGTGATTTTAGACTGCAAGTTTCCTGTGCATGATTATATTTTTTTTTTAATTTCAAAGATGGACCAAAACAAAAGAAGGTGGGATCTCGCCCCTGGTGGCCGGTGCTTTATGCCACGTTGGCAAAGAGCACAACCCCGTCCCATGGTGGCCAACCCGGGAGAGGCCATCCTCAATAATTGGCCACTGGCCGCGTGACCATCCCCCGGGACCCTGCCAATGTCCTGGCTGCCGAGCTAGTCCTGCACGTGGCCAAGCACCTCCGAAATCCCCACAAGGGACCATATCCCAGCGGCCGCAGAAAGGAGGAGGAGTTGGGGTCATTAAAAGGCGACGGCCATTGCCGCCCTGGCGAGGCTGAGGGCCACCAACCCTCAGACCCCCATGGACCACCAGCCTGGATCTGGAGGACCCCGGGGAGGGCTCCTCCACCTCCCAGCGCGAGTGCCCCAACCCCAGCTGCATTAAATTACATCAGGGGTTGGAAAAAAACTGAAACTCCTTCAAAGGCAGTACATGGCTGCCCTTAGGGTGAGATGAGTGAAAATAGATACTAGCCAATGTACCAATCTATCCATAACGATTTCTTGTAATAAACTAAATCATTACATGCCATTATTTCAGCCCTGTTTTCTCTTGCTGTTTGCTTTTCCCTCTGCAAAGCGCCACGTTTGCAGGCTTAGGGGCGGCCCGAGCTCTCACTGATGAGGTGGAGGAAGTCGAGCCCACGCTCTGCCCCAACAGCAGCACAGGCACCCCAGCCGCAGCAAGCAGCAGCAGCCACCCAGCCGCAGCAGCAGCAGCAGGCCACAGCCGCCGCAGCAGCAGCAGGCCACCCAGCCGCAGCAGCAGCAGCAGCAGCAGCAGCACAGCAGCGACCCACCAGCCGCAGCAGCCAGCAGCAGCAGCAGCAGGGCCCCCCAGCCGCAGCAGCAGCAGCAGGCCCCAGCAGCAGCGCAGCCGCAGCCGTCCTCTTCATTCCTCCTCTTCTCATCTTCCTCCGCGGAAGATGAGCAGCCGCAGCAGCAGGCCCCCAGCAGCAGCAGCAGCCGCAGCCGTCCTCCTCCTGTTGAAGGGCCAAGAGCATCCGGGAGCTCTTTGTGTGCCTCGCTGTGGCAGACCCGGTACAGGCTGCTGCTGCTGCTGCTGCTGCCGGGCTGCTGCTGCTGCCACGAGCAGCCCCAGGAGGAAAGCAAAGTAAGTTGAAACCATGTCATCGCTATCACACACACGTAATACACATTCACTGTGCTAATTTGTTTATGTCTTTCATTCGAAGGGAACACCGAGGAAGATGCTCGCCGCCATTAACATGTTGGCCCAAAAAGGTCAAGAGGAAGGTCGCCTGTCCCCCAGCAAACCGAAGCGGAGACCGGTGGTGCTCCTCAAAAAACTTTATTCGTGTGTTCATTTGTGTGTGATTTCTATTAAAAAAAAACAACAAAAAAAAAAGAGTTAGCGCGTTTTTTGCCCTTTGTGTGTGATTTTTTTTAAAAAAAACAAACAACAACAACAAAAAAAGAGTTCAGCCGTTTTGCCATTTTGTGTGTGATTTCTATTTAAAAAAACAAAAACAAAAAAAAAGAGTTCAGCCGTTTTGCCTTTTTGTGTGTGTTTCTATTTAAAAAAAACAAAAAAAAAAGAGTTCAGCAGTTTTTGCATTTTTGTGTGTGATTTCTATGTAAAAAAAAAAAACAACAACAAAAAAAGAGTTCAGAAGTTCAGCAGTTTTTGCCATTTTTGTGTGTGTTTTCTATGTAAAAAACAAAAAACAAACAAAAAAAGAGTTCAGAAGTTCAGCAGTTTTTGCCATTTTGTGTGTGTTTTCTATGTAAAAAACAAAAAACAAACAAAAAAAAAGAGTTCAGAAGTTCAGCATTTTTGCCATTTTTGTGTGTTTTCTATGTAAAAAACACAAAAAAAAAGAGTTCAGAAGTTCGGCAGTTTTTGCCATTTTGTGTGTGTTGGTATTTAAAAAAAACAATATTTCATGTGTGTGCGTGTGTTTTCTAATGTTTAATAAATGTGTTGTATATCTTTATCAGAGTGTGTAGTTTTTTATCTTTCACTCATCCGGAAGCGAAACCCAAAAAAACACCGCAAAAGCACACAGTTCAAGGTGTATACAAAGTACAGAAAGGTGCCCCAAAAGAATCCTTCAGAATGGGACCCTAGTGAAAACGGGGCCTGATAGAGTTCAGCGGCACGACCACAAGAACACGAGAGGTGCTCCCATTCCCCCACTCCCAGTTCAGGTGGGGGGTGCCTGTGCTGCTGTTGGGCAGAGCGGGCTCGACTTCCTCCACCTCATCAGATGAGAGCTCGGGCGCCCCATAAGCTGCAACTGCGCTGCAGAGGGAAAAGCAAAACAGCAGAAAACAGGGCTGCAAATTAATGGCATGTAATGATTGTTTTATTACAAGAAATCGATTATGGATAGATTGTACATTGGCTATTATTTTCACTCACTCACCCTAAGGGAGCATATGCCTTTGAAGGAGTTTCATTTTTTTCCAACCCCTTGATGTATTTAAGGCAGCTGGGGTTGGGGCACTCTGCGCTGGGAGGGAGGAGCCCTCCCGGGGTCCTCCAGATCAACAGCTGGGTGGCCATGGGTGGCTGAGGGTTGGTGGCCCTCAGCCTCGCCAGGGCCGGCAATGGCCGTCGCCCTTTTTAATGACCCCAACGCCTCCTCCCTCGTTCTGGCGGCCGTGGATATGTCCCTTGTGGGGATTTTCAGGTGCTTGGCCACGTGCAGGACCTGAGCATCCTGCGCAGCCAGGCATGGGGCAGGTCCCGGGGGATGGTCACGGCGGCCAGTGGCCAAGTTATTGAGGATGAGCCCTCTCCTCCGGGTGTGGGCCACCATGACGGGGTTCTGATGCTTTTGACAACGTGGCAAAGCACCGGCCCACACGGGGGAGATCCCACTTTTTGTGTTTGGTCCACTTTGAAATAAAAAAAAAATAATAATTCACTGACCAGAAACTGCAGTCATAAAAGTCACCACACAAAGTTCAGCCCCAAAAAACATGAAAACAGTTAAATAATGCATATGAATAGTCCCGTTTGTAGAAACACCGCCTCGTGATGTTAATCGCTCCAGACGACCTTTAAAAAGCCCGTATCTGACGCTCACACGACGGTCCAATTGGGGCTAAGTTCAGCCTCAGAAAACATTAAACGTGTATAATTGCAATATTGAGGCCAGATAATGCATATTAAAGAGTCGCCGTTTGGTCAGAACACCCGCCTATCGAGAATGTTAATACGCTCGCAGACGACCTTTTAAAAGGCCCGTTATCTGACGCTCAACCCGAAGCAGTCATTGGGGCTAAGTTCAAGCCGCAGAAAAACATATAAACTGTTAAAATTGCAATATTGGGAGGCAAGTAATGCATATTAAATTCCCGTTTTTGGAGTCAGAAACAACGCCTCGAGACGTGTTATACGCTCCAGACGACCTTTAAAAGGCCCGGTTCTGACCTGCAACCCGACAGTCAATGTGGGCATAAGTTCAGCCCTCAGAAAACACATAAAAAAAAAAGAAATTCCCGCAAAATTTTGAGAGTGACAGAGGTGGCTGTTGCCGGGGTTAGTAGTCAAAAAGCACACCTCAAAAGCATTTTTAACAATGTTTATTTAGCACTGGAAGCACAGTAGCTTGTGTTTAATTCTTAGTGGCTTAACGTTTAAGTGCTAACAGTGATGCAATTAACATTAGCATGTTTAACATTAGCATGTGATTCTTTTAAAAGTGACTAAAAATCAGTTGGCTAGCACTGACATCTAGCAATTAGCATTAATCATTTTAATATTAGCATTGTATTTTTCTTAGTGGCTAATGCTAAAGCATTAGCATGTTAGCAATTACATGTATTTAATTGCTTAGTGCGGCAGGCTAGCATTAACATTAGCATGTTACCATAGGCTGCAAGTTTAGCAATTAGCAGTGTCTTTACTACCATGACAGCAGCCAGAAAAAAAGCCCCTCAAATAGTCATTTTTAACAGATTTATTTACACAACAATCAGGCAGTCCCTCAAAGCTCACCTCATCTTAACATTTAATTTTAAAACCACATTAAATACACAATTTTATATAATATGAATTGATTTACAGTTAATTACAATCACAATAAACACAGACTTTTGTTTTTATAATGATAATAGCGTAACATTCATTTAAATAAATAAAATAGTTAGTTATGATTTAACACTTTCACAAAATACAATACAAATAGTCAATTTTTATAACATGTTTTGTTTTGATTTAGACACAGGAGCAGCGTAGCGCTGGCGCGCAAGCAATTGACATTAGCGTGTTTGACATTACCATGTTCGTTAATTTTTTAGTGGCTAATGTTAATAATTGTTGGCAGTGTGCATTCATTTGTTTAGCATTGGCCGCTAATGTTACAGTTAGAGGTCTTTTACAGCTAACGCTAATGGAGCTAGCTGCCGTGGCTGTCTCTGAAGTGGCTAGCAATTAACATGGTTTCTTACTGACTGAAAATGAGTGGCTAAGCATTAACGGCTAGCAGTTTAAATTAGCAGCTAGCATTAGCATTTTTACATGAGCATGTATTAATTCCGTATGGTTGAATAGTAATCATAAGCATTACAGTTTACCATTACCAGGTTTTTAAGCATTAAGCAGGGTAACAGTAGCAATGTTAACATTGCATTTTTAATCTTAAGATTAATGCTGTTAAACGTTAACATGCTAGCTGCTCTGCTGTCATTGTCTGTCATTTTTAGACAGACAAGCCGCGATAGCAATTATCATTAGCAGGTGGCAGGTCTTTAGCATGTTAACATGAGCATGTACTATAATTCATAGGGGCTAATGTTTAATTAACAGTAAAATGTTAGCAAGGATCATGTATTTAATAATCTTCGTGGCTAATGCTGCATTGCTAGCGCAGAGATGGCTAACAAGTTAACATAACATGGGTAAAGTTAACAGTATTTAATCCTTTGTGGCTAGTGCTATGTAACATTAGCCTGTTACCAAGTAGCATGTTTAGCAAGGTAGCATTTATTTGGTTATTCGTGGCTAAGGGTAATGCTAGCGCGCTGACACGTGCTATCCCCGCGAGTAGCTTAGCATGTTAGCATTGTCATGTAATAAATTCCTTAGTGGGCTAATGTTAATTCCTAGTGTTGACGCGCTACAATTACCATTTGCAAGGTAATTTAGCTTTGGCTGTAATGTTAACAGTTAGCATGTCTTTTACAGCTAGTGCGAACGCGCTAGCTGCGCTGCTGTGCTTTGGCGCACTAAACCAATATAAATGAATTAACATTACCATTAATTCTTAGTGACTAAAAACTATGGCTAGCAAACTGACGTGCTTAGCCGTTAACATTAGCAGGTTAAATAGCATGTATTCTTTTAGGACTGAAATGAGTGGCTAGCACAACGTGTAGCCTTAACATTAGCATGTAACATTAGCATGTATTCTTAGTGCTGAAAATGAGTCTTAGCACTAACGTGCTACAAATTAACATGTAGCATTTTAGCATAACATGTTTAGCAATGACATGTATATTTAATTACTTAGTGGCTAATGTTTAATGTAACTTGTAGCAGGTTAACATTAAATGTTAGAAGATCATTGTAATGCATCTTAGTGGCTAATGCTAATTAGCTTTGAGCAGGTTAACATTAACATGTTACAATGTCCATGTATTTAATTCTTATGGCTAATGCTAATTACATTGAGCATGTTTTAACAATAACAGGTTGCATGATCATGTATTGTAATTCTTAGTGGCCAAATGCTAATTACACTAGCATGTTAACAATAACATGTTACCCAATGATCATGGTACTTTAATTCCTATGGCTAATGTTAATTAACATTAGCATGTTACAATTCCAATGTTAGCAATGATGCAGTATTTAATCTCTTCCTGCTAATGCTCATTGCTAGCGCGAGGCTAACAATTAACATTAACATGTTAGAATTAACATGTATTTAATTATTGTGGCTAGTGCATAACATTAGCATGTTTAGGCATTAAGCATAATTAGCAAGTAGCAGTAGTTTGGTTATTCGTGGCTAATGGTAATTGCTAGTTTTGACGCGCTAGCATTACCATTTGCAGTATTTTTAGCTTTTGCCGCTAATGTGTTACCCAGCCGCAGCAGCAGCAGCAGCAGCAGCAGCAGCAGCAGACCCACCAGCCGCAGCAGCAGCAGCAGCAGCAGCAGGCCCCCCAGCCGCAGCAGCAGCAGCAGGCCACCCAGCCGCAGCAGCAGCAGCAGCAGCAGCAGCAGCAGCAGACCCACCAGCCGCAGCAGCAGCAGCAGCAGCAGCAGGCCCCCCAGCCGCAGCAGCAGCAGCAGGCCCCCCAGCAGCAGCCGCAGCCGCAGCCGTCCTCTTCATCCTCCTCTTCCTCATCTTCCTCCGAGGAAGATGAGCAGCCGCAGCAGCAGGCCCCCCAGCAGCAGCAGCAGCCGCAGCCGTCCTCCTCCTGCTTGAAGGGCCAAGAGCATCCGGGAGCTCTTTGTGTGCCTCGCTGTGGCAGACCCGGTACAGGCTGCTGCTGCTGCTGCTGCTGCCGGGGCTGCTGCTGCTGCCACCGAGCAGCCCCAGGAGGAAAGCAAAGTAAGTTGAAACCATGTCATCGCTATCACACCGTAATACACATTCACTGTGCTAATTTTGTTTATGTTCTTCATTCTGAAGGGAACACCGAGGAAGATGCTCGCCGCCATTAACATGTTGGCCCAAAAGGTCAAGAGGAAGGTCGGCCTGTCCCCCAGCAAACCGAAGCGGAGACCGGTGGTGCTCCTCAAAAAACTTTAATTCGTGTGTTCATTTGTGTGTGATTTCTATTTAAAAAAAAAACAACAAAAAAAAAGAGTTCAGCAGTTTTTGCCATTTTTGTGTGTGATTTCTATTTTAAAAAAAAACAAACAACAACAACAAAAAAAGAGTTCAGCAGTTTTTGCCATTTTTGTGTGTGATTTCTATTTAAAAAAACAACAACAAAAAAAAAGAGTTCAGCAGTTTTTGCCATTTTTTGTGTGTGATTTCTATTTAAAAAAACAAAACAAAAAAAAAAGAGTTCAGCAGTTTTTGCCATTTTTGTGTGTGATTTCTATGTAAAAAAAAAAAAACAACAACAAAAAAAAAGAGTTCAGAAGTTCAGCAGTTTTTGCCATTTTTGTGTGTGTTTTCTATGTAAAAAACAAAAAACAAACAAAAAAAGAGTTCAGAAGTTCAGCAGTTTTTGCCATTTTTGTGTGTGTTTTCTATGTAAAAAACAAAAAACAAACAAAAAAAAAGAGTTCAGAAGTTCGGCAGCTTTTGCCATTTTTGTGTGTGATTTCTATGTAACAAAAAAAAACAACAAAAAAAAAGAGTTCAGAAGTTCAGCAGTTTTTGCCATTTTTGTGTGTGTTTTCTATGTAAAAAACAAAAAAAAAGAGTTCAGAAGTTCGGCAGTTTTTGCCATTTGTGTGTGTTGGTATTTAAAAAAACAATATTTCATGTGTGTGCGTGTGTTTTCTAATGTTTAATAAATGTGTTGTATATCTTTATCAGAGTGTGTAGTTTTTTATCTTTCACTCATCCGGAAGCGACACCCAAAAAACACCCGAAAAGCACACAGTTCAAGGTGTACCCAAAAAGTACAGAAAGGTGCCCCAAAATGAATCCTTCAGAATGGGAACCCTAGGTGAAAACGGGGACCCTGATTAGAGTTCAGCGTGCACCCGAAAAGTACAGAGAGGTGTCCCCATCCCCCACTCCCAGTTCAGGGGGTGGGGGGATGGGCGGTGAGCCTTTTTTTTTATTTTCCTTCTTTTTTTCGCATTTCCATTTTGGGCACCTTTAAAGGGCGCCCAATCTGAATCCTTCAGAATGGGCACCTTTAAAAGTGCCCCAAAATGAATCCTTACATGACGGCTGACCTCTGACCCTTCCCAAGCGCGCACGGGTCTGAAACTCGGCATGGCGATCGTGGCCGACGTCCCGATACGCATACTGTAATTTCAGCCTCCTGCGTCAAAGCGTTGATGAGTAATCAGGAGATAATGCCCTGAAATGACTCGTTTTCAGATTGGGAACCCCTCACTGAAATAAAGTGTCTTTTTGGCCGCCGCGCGGCCACCTTTGACCCTAGGGGCCCCAGATTCGGAACAGAGGATCCCCCGGGGGCCCTGAACAATGAACTGGCGGAAAAAAACCCACAAGTCCAGTGGAATTTTTTTGCCCCGTCTCGAGTCCTGAGAATCGGGGTCCTGTCTGGCTTATGGAGTCGCACACCCTCTGACCTGCGTGGAGGAGTTGGAGGACATGTACTTCTACAAGTCGCACGGGTCTGAAATTTTAGTATGTTGTTCGGGGGCGCCAGACGAGCGCAGAGACATCAGTCGCGGCCCCGTCGGGCCAGTACTTTTCGATGGGCGGGGCCCGAAAGGCGCGCCGTTACGGGATTTCGAGCCCTCGCCGCGGCCACAAAAATGCACCAAACCGCACGAAACTAGCTGTGCTTTTCCTCCCCGAGGCCTAGATCGGGCTCCCAGAGTCCCGAGCGTCTAGGCCCCAGGCAAAGCCAACTAGCTCTACGGTGATGCGATCGCGACGGGACCAAAAAATCCCAGCAGAGGGCCCCACGACATGCAACATAGTCGAATTTCAGCCTCCCGACTTAAAGCGCTGACAAGTCGAACCCCGAGAGGTTGTCCTCAAAGCCTGCACTACTAGGCCTCGCCGGGTGCAGAAGGGCTGACCTCGGACCGTTCCGATGCGCGCGCGGGTCCGAGACCCGGCGGGGCGATCGTGGCCGACGTCCCGATACGCATACCAAAATTTCGCCCCCCTTCGTCAAAGCCTCGATGAGTTATTAACGGAACGTGTGTAAAAAAAAAAAAAAAAAGATAAAGTAATTCGACTTTTCAGAATAGGGGCCCTTGGGTAAGAATGGGAACCCTCGGTCCGAATGGGGCATCCTGACTCAGAACGGGCACCCCCTGCGGGAGCGGGGACTCCCCTGCCGGAACGGGGACTCCCCTGCTACACCTGGTGG
>NW_020854290.1:0-1393 GCF_000972845.2 Larimichthys crocea | reverse complement strand
CGCTTACTCTGACTGAGGCTACGTTGACACATAGCTGGGTATGTTGAGACACGAATATTTCCCTCCCTCCGTTTTCCAAAATAACATCGTGCACATAGGATCGTTTTCAAAAAAGTTTTCGTTTACATCAACCCGCATAAATACGCCATGGAGCGCCATCATAACTACGCCAAGCCTATGGGCGGCATCAAAATGATCCCAGCAGACAGCAGTCCGCCCGGGTCGGACCCAAAACCAGCGACGTTGGCGGTGGCGGCGACTGGGTCCTAGAATAGGTGGGAGAAGTGGCAGAATTGCTGACCTCATTCGTCTCCGGTCATCGACATGATGCATCAGCTGTGTATGCAAATGCAAACACATGAAAAGTGTTTGCACCAGAAGAAATGCGACTGCTACTCTGAACGCTTCCATGATCATCGTCATAGCAAAAGGAAAACTCAAACGCAAACCGTAGTTTTCCAGAATCTCCAATCTCGTTTTCAGAGGCGAGTTCACCGTTTGCGTGGAAAAGATACAAACCAAGTTTTTAAAAATACCCATGTACGTGTAAACGGGGCCTAAATTTCATGCAGACACAGAGAAACCAACAACCAGAAGAGTTGCCTCAGCCGCTGACCACGCAGCTTTTGTCACCTGAAAGACACGACGCGCTGTTATCGTGCCGTGAATTCTCTGATACTTGAATTGAAGAGTGACATTTGCTGTCTGATTTGATTTCCCTTATCTGCATGCAGCACACTGGCTCTTGTATGTTTGAAGCCGGCAGCCTCTCGGAGTGATGACGGCAGCTTTGATCTTCACTGCTTTGACCTTAACGTGTTTCCAACCCTCCTGACTTTTTGGGTCTGACAGCGATGGCTGATGTGTTTCACTCGGCTGCTCATCACTCCTCAGAAATGATCACTCCAGGTTTTGGTGTGGCCAAGCAGCATATACTGAACATGTAGGAACAAAAGTCATTCATGTGTTTGAGGCTGGTTGGAAATCCTCTTATTTAATCTGAATTGTTTAACTTAATTTTAGCTTCCCTCCACCGGCTTCCTGTGTGATTTTACTGATCCCTTTCAAAGCCCGTCTGACCCCGAACTACATTGCCGTAACATTAACCCTGTGCAAGCCTGAGATCCTCGGATTGGTCCCTTTCGGTTGTTCCAAGGTCGAGTGACTACTTCTCCATCAAGGCCCCCTGACTTTGGAACGACGCACCCGAGACAGAAAGACTCAGATTCAGATTCAGCCTTTAATTTATTGTCTTTGTATCTTTTTTCATCATTCTTTTCATTGTCCTGTTTCTGTGGCATTGAATCTGTAATGTTCTATGTTTTTACTCTTTGATCGTAACCTGTGTGGCCCTGTTTTGGGTGCTACATGAACAAAGTTATTATTAATATTA
>NW_020854289.1:0-645 GCF_000972845.2 Larimichthys crocea | reverse complement strand
AATGGGGTTGGTAGTCCAAATAATAGTAGTAGTAGTAGTAGTAGTAGTAGTAGTAGTAGTAGTAGTAATGCCAAAAATGGGGTTGGTAGTCCAAATAATAATAGTAGTAGTAGTCGTCGTCGTCGTAGTAGTAGTAATGGTAATGCCAAAAATGGGGTTGGTAGTCCAAGTAGTAGTAGTAGTAGTAGTAGTAGTAGTGGTAATGCCAAAAATGGGGTTGGTAGTCCAAATAATAATAATAGTAGTAGTAGTAGTAGTACCAATAATGGTATCAGTGGTACCGGTGGTGGTGGTGGTAGTAGTAGTAAATTAATTTCAAATCAATTTTATTTGTATAGCCCAAAGTCACAAAGTACATTTGCCTCGGAGGGCTTTACAATCTGTACAGTAGTAGTAGTAGTAATGGTAATTGTGGTGGTGGCAAGTGCAGTACCAGTAGTAGTACCACCAATAATGGTAGTAGTACCAGTAATTGTAGTAGTACTACCAGACTAGACTTGGGGATGCTGCACTGCAGTCGCTGCCTGCCCTGTAAAGTATTGATTCCCCAGTGACTCGTAGTTTGAGTGCTGATAATAAAGGGGATACAGCATGTTAAGGAGTCAGTGTAGAGGTAAAGGCAACTGAGCGAGGCCTAACACACCA
>NW_020854288.1:0-2505 GCF_000972845.2 Larimichthys crocea | reverse complement strand
ATTGTAGACTTTAAATGTAGTTACATTTTTACAGCAAAAAATTGTAATTCTGCAAAAATCTGATTGTAAACTTACAGAGAATATATAAACAGAAAACCTGTTATTTTACAGAAATTCACTGTTGAATTATGTACAGTACTTTACTGGAAGAGAAACATCATACAAACATCATCAATACAAACGTTCAGCCAACATTTAGAGAACATAGACGTTTACATTTCAGGACAAACTAAAGTCATCATGAGCAGTGATAGCCTCCATGGCTGAACAGACACAAGAAGGAGCTCCACCTAAAGAATCTCAAACATTTACACAACGACCAATGAGAAGAGGGCAAAGTACCGCCCACAGTGTTTGATTGACGGGTGAAGAAATGCCACAACAATCAGCTGTCAGCAACAATGATGGAAACAAAACAAGCTGAAGACATGAAACACAGAATTTAACCCTTCAATGACTTCTGTCTATTTGGCTTTAAACAACTCAGCAGTGGATTCAGGATAAATATGAAGTCCAGCATAGAGAGGCTGAGTGAACGTGGTCTGGACTCTGTGGAGGAGAGTCATGGTTTCAGAGACGCTGTAGAAGGACAGAATACCTGCACTGTGATCCAGGTACACTCCAACTCTGGAGGACTGAGGACCTGAGACGGGAGTGTGGACACTGTTGTACCAAAAGTTATAACTGTTTGTGCCACAATCTAATGACCAAGATTTGACATTGTGTCCAAATAAACATTCATCTGAGCTCCCTGCTCTGCTGATATTCTTGTATGTGACTGCTACATAAACTCTACCTCTCCTCTCCACCTCCCAGTAACAACGTCCAGTCAGTCTCTCTCTACTCAGGACCTGAGACCAGTCAGTGAATCTGACTGGGTGACTAGAATAAGACTGATGTTCTCTCATTAATGTTACTTTTCGGTTCCCCTCAGATAATAACAGCCATGTGTGTGCTGTGTTTGGATTCAGTGTGAGTTCACATGAATATTTTAAGAACTCAGCTCTGGTCTTGGGCTCTGGTTCTGGTCCTGACAGTGAAACATGGACTTCAGTGTCTGTCAGTGAGATGTTTGTCCGTTGGTCCCTCAGAACGTCCTGTAGTTTATCTCTGAGCTCTGACACAGCAGCTGTCACATCCTCAAAGTCCCTCAGAGGACGGATATTGATGCTGGATGAGTCTGTAGATTGGCTGAGTCGTGACAGTGAGGGGTAGTTGTGTAGAAACTGGTTGTGGTCCTCTGTGTGTGAGAGCTTCTCCAGCTCAGCGTCTTTCCTCTTCAGCTCAGTGATCTCCTGCTCCAGCTTCTCCTGAAGATCTTTGACTCGACTCACTTCAGTTTCCTGCTGGGATCTGACCTGCTGCTTCACATCAGACCTTCTTTTCTCCATGAGACGGATCAGCTCAGTGAAGATCTTCTCACTGTCCTCCACTGCTTTATCAGCAGAGCCATTGATAGCCTCCACCTCCTGTTGGAGCTCCTTCACATCTTTCTCTCTGTCCTGGATTCTCTGCTGGATGTTTAGTCGACTCACCTCGAGCTCTCTCTGCCTCTCAGTCCTTTCTGCTGCAGCTGAGACTGTGTCGTGGCCTTTATGTTCATCCACAGAGCAGAGATAACAGATACACTGCTGATCAGTGCGGCAGAAAATCTCCATCACCTTGTCATGACGGAAGCAGATGGTGTCCTGAAGCTTAGCAGAGGCTTCAACAAGTTTGTGTTTTTTAAAAGTCGGAGATTCATACTGTAGTGAGGCTGGAGATGTTGCTTACAGTACGAAGCCAGACAAACCAGACAGAACTTGAAGGCTTTCAACTTCCTCCCAGTGCAGACATCACAGGCCACATCTTCAGGTCCAGCATAGCAGTGATCATCAGGAGCAGCTTGGAGTCCAGTCTTCTTCAGTTCCTCCACTAACTCTGCTAACATGGTGTTTCTCTGCAGGACAGGCCTCGGTGTGAAGGTCTGTCTACACTGAGGGCAGCTGTGGATTCTCTTCACATCCTCTTGATCCCAGTGGATTTTAATACAGTTCATGCAGTAGCTGTGTCCACAGGGAGTAGCCACAGGATCCTTCAGTAGATCCAGACAGATCGAACAAGAAAAGGTTTCCCGGTCCAGTTGAACTCCTTTCTGCGCCATTTCACCCCCCAGTGTCGACGACTGTCTGAGTGTCACTTCGTCAGGGAGGGCTTATCAAGAGCTGAAATATTCCGGGAAGAGGAGCGGCGCCCTGAAGCTGAACTTTGAACAGTCAACTGACAATCAGCAGTTATCAAACTCATAAAATATTTAAATTGCTGTTAAATTCAAACAGAATATCATCCTGAGTCAAAGCAGCATTTAAAGTTTCAGACGTGAAACAAAAGTCATTAAACAAGTTTTTTGTTGTAAGTGGGAATCCAGAAGGACACGGATGAACCAGATCAGCTGCTTCTGTTGTTCATCTGTGGATTCATATGGATCCATAAAACACGGATGATTTGAAGCTGTAATAAAGATAC
>NW_020854287.1:0-546 GCF_000972845.2 Larimichthys crocea | reverse complement strand
GATTTTTTTCTCCACACACAATACACCATATCTCAACACTGTGGTGGCCAGGGTCGAAGAGGCCTGTTGCTGCCTTCCTAGTCATAATAGATAGCTTGCTGTTGCCGTTCCAATCTGCGTAAGCGGACATCTGTGTCCCCAGACTAGAATATGTTGACAATACCACCTCCAAGAGTAAAGACATTCTCCTTGACTAATTCTGGGGCGTATAGTATTTGGGGTGTGATCTTTGGGTTTAAAGTTTATCCACCATCACGAGTTCGGTAGAATGCGAGACCGACTCAAGCACTTCTGATGAACTTTGAGAGTGTCTCTAGTTCTCCTTGGCCAAGCGTCAATAAATAATACAGCATAAGACATCAGAGGCTCCTGAACACTTTCTTCCCTCCTGACCTCACCATTGACCTTTGACTTTCTCCACAACAGCCAACATGCTGCTACCACAATCAAAGAATGTCTCAGTGTAACAGTGCTTTTGTACCTACAAGGAAAGAGAAACATTTATTTATGTTTGTGTGTTTTGACCACAGTGGCACAGAATCTAAT
>NW_020854286.1:0-5348 GCF_000972845.2 Larimichthys crocea | reverse complement strand
AACTCCACCTTTCCGGAAGCGAGCTTTCGCTATGTTCCCGTGGGGAGGCCGTGGGGGCATTGAGTCCGAGTGGGAACCTTGTTCCGTTCCTTCCATTTGTCGAGGCAGCTAACCGGAGCTGCTTGTGCGCCGTTAGGGTTGGTCGGCTGCCTGTCGTTGGCGGCAGCCCCGAACCGTTGGTGGAACACCGGCGGTGAGGAGGATGCCATTCAAAGCTGAAGAAGGAGTCCTACAGAACCTTTTTGGCCTGATGGCACTCCTGAAGCAGCTGATGTGGTATCGACGTTATGCAAGCGGTGGAAGTGCGGCCTCGTGGCTACTTCGGAAGACCTCCTCAATCCCACCCGGCACGTTCTTTCCTTTTGAGGAGGCAGATTCTTCGGGACCCCGTTTTTGGCGGTCTCGGCTCATCTTCTGGGGGCTGAGTCGCCTGAGCGTCTAGGTCAAAAAGCTCCTCGGTTGCGCAAGCGGCTCCGGCGGGTGGATGAGGTCCGCCGCGCAGTTGCCTCTAAGGCCCTCGGATGTTTGTGGGCTATTCTTGGCTTGAACACGTCTCTTGCAACATGGCTGTTGTGACATTCTGGCGGGCAGTGGCCCCGGGATTGGCAGACCGGGGTGGTTTGGTTCCCCTTTTCAAAAAGGGGGACCGGAGGGTGTGCCTTCCAACTATAGGGCGGATTCACAATCTCCTCAGCCTTCAGGAAAGGTCTTTTCGCGGGCTGCGTTCCTGGAGAGGAGGTGTCCGCTAAGATTGTCGAACCTCTGGATCCAGGAGGAGCCAATGTGGATTTTCCGTTCCCTGCGTCGTGAACTGTGCGCACCAGCTTCTATCACCGCTGAGCGCGGTCCTGGAGACGATGACATGCGGAGTTTTGCCCAACCAGCTACATGCATGCTTTGGTGCCGGACCTGGAGGAAAGGCGCTGACCGTGTCCTCGGGGGAGTCCTGTGGGGGGTGGCTCCGGGGGGGCTACCGGTCCCTGTAACTCTCTGCCAGAGCTTGGTTCCGCATTGCCGCGATCAGTAAGTAAGTCAGGGACATGTTCACCGTGGGGGTTGTACTCACAGAAAAGGATGCCCTTTGTACACTGGTTCTGTTAATAAAAATTTTATGGACACTACTTTTCTAGGCGGCCGTTTATGTTCAGGGCGTTGAGGGCTGCGGTTCAGTGGCCTCAGATGGGTCGCTGGCTTTTTGTGGACGATCTAGTCCTGTTGGCCTTCACTCGCGAGCGCTGACCCCTTCGCTCTCTCTGGAGTGGATTCGAAGCCGAGTGTTTGGAAGCGGGGCTGGGATGAGAATCAGCACTTTTCCAAATCCGAGGCCCTGGTCTCAGAAAAGGGAGGAGTGCAGCCTCCGGGTCGGGGATTGAGTCCTGCCTCAAGTGGAGTTCACCGAGTCAAGTATCTCGGGGTCTTGTTCAACGGGAGTGAGGGAAGGATGGAACAGGAGATCGAACTGGCGCGATTCGGTGCGGCTCTCTGCGTGGATGAGGCCTCTGCACCGGTCTGTTTCGTTTGGCCGAGAAGAAGGAGCTGAGTCGAACAGGCGAAGCTCTCGATTTACCAGTCGATCTACTGTTTCCTACCCTCACCTATGGTCACGAGGCTTTGGGTAGTGGACCGAAAGAATTTGACTGTGGTGATCGCGAATACAAGCGGCCGAAAACGAAACGAAAATGAGCCTTCCTTTGCAGGGCCGGGTTGGCTGGGGTATCCCTTAGAGATTTTTAGTAGGGTGAGAACGCTTGGCCATTCCGGCGAGGCTGCTCACCGAGTAGAACCGCTCTCCTCCGCCTCGATGAGAACCAGTTAAGGGTGGTTCTCGGGCATTCGTGAGGATGCCTCCTGGACGTTCTCCTCAACAAATTGCGACGCACTTCTGGCTCAAACTATGCTACTTCCAGCTGGCTATTTCCTCCGGGAGGACTAACACCTGAATCTTCAAAACCTTGTAATTGTAAGTATTTGCGTCGTATTGACCTGCGATATTGCACAAGCCCTTAAAAATAAAACTCGCTGCAATCTTTCCATGAGTAAGGCAGTCACCCACACAGCCGGCCCGCTCCCCGCCCCTACACACACTGTCTCTGCAGCCAGAGCTGTGCTTCACTCTCGCACATACAGGGACGGACTCGCTGGCGTGGGGTGCGGGGCGTGGGACGCGAGGCTCAACCAGGGCGGGCGTCGCCGCAGCGACGTCGGGAGGGGTGTTGCTTGTGCATGATCTCGGGGTGGGAGGCATAATCGGAAAGGTACTTGCGTGAACTTGTTAAGCGAAGAGTGAATATTGGCTATGTTGGGCTCTCACAAACAAAGGATTGCGGGCATGGGAGGGTGGCATGATCCGGCTGCGATGTGCTGGTTTATAATTGATTTTCTTGTGTTGCCGGGTGGAAAGATGATTGTTGGAGACTCACGACACCCAGGAGCGCTCCTCTCTGTGCGTCCCTGCATTGGTCGTCCCATCAGCTTCAGCCCTGAGAACATATCCATTGGGATCGCGGGATTGAAGTTGTTATAAGTGGCTTCCCGGGTTTGCGGGCTGATTGCATTTGTGGTGCTGTTTGGTTGAATCTATGCCATTATACACTTAGATATTCCAAAGAAACTCACTCACCACATTCACATTCATCCAGAAATGCTGAATGTGGTCTGGGACGATAACCAAACCATTGAAACCATGCCTACTCTCCCTGAAAAAATGATTTCGTTTAAAAAAGGGAATAACAAGGTGAGAACAATGCCTGGTGAGTGCAAGGCTATTGATAAATGCTGCTTCCTGTCAGCCAACATTCTTACAGCGATTGTTGTTCTGTTCCTTTTTAGAGTTGTTATGATTATTATAAACATGTCTTGTTAAAAATGTTTGAAAGCATTTTTCTGTTATTGCTAAGTGGGCTTTTTTAATAAAGTTTAGAATGAGAGGTGGGTAAACTTGTGTTTTATTTTTATTGTAATGATCTCTTTGACTCTCATTGATCAGTATGCACTCGCTTGTTAATGGCCAATTCAGGTATTTATTATGATTATATTTTATTTGATATTAGTTTTATTTTTGTCTTTTATTCGGTATTATGTTTTTACTGCTTCCTCATTTTTGCATCAAATTTTTAGCTGTTTATGCTGCTACTTTTTTTATTTTATTTTATTGAATTTGAGAAAATACGGTGAAAGTACAGGGAAAGTTTGTTCATCCCTAGGCTGCTAAAATTTGGCTCCAGGTGCTGCACTTGAATGTTATTCGACATTTCACAGTTTTACTAAGCCTGACATACTATTCTGAAAAACAAAAATTGAAATGTAAAAGTTGGCCGCAGTTCGATGATCGACTTTGTGGTCGTGTCGTCGGACTTGCGGCCACATGTTTTGGACACTCGGGTGAAGAGAGGGGCGGAGCTGTCAACTGATCACCACATGGTGGTGAGTTGGCTCCGATGGTGGGGGAGGATGGCGGTCAGACCTGGCAGGCCCAAACTGTGCGGGTTTGCTGGGAACGTCTGGCTGAATCTCCTGTCAGAAAGAGTTTCAACTCCCACCTCCGGAAGAGCTTCGCTCATGTCCCGGGGGAGGCGGGGGGCATTGAGTCCGAGTGGACCTTGTTCCGTTCCTCCATTGTCGAGGCAGCTAACCGGAGCTGTGGCCGTAGGGTGGTCGGTGCCTGTCGTGGCGGCAGCCCCCGAACCCGTTGGTGGACACCGGCGGTGAGGGATGCCATCAAGCTGAAGAAGGAGTCCTACAGAACCTTTTTGGCCTGTGGGACTCCTGAAGCAGCTGATGGGTATCGACGTGCCAAGCGGAGTGCGGCCTCGGTGGTACTTCGAAGACCTCCTCAATCCCACCAGCACGTCTTCCTTTGAGGAGGCAGATTCTGGGGACCCCGTGGCGGTCTCGCCCATCTCTGGGGCTGAGGTCGCTGAGGTAGTCAAAAAGCTCCTCGGTGGCAAGGCCCCGGGGGTGGATGAGGTCCGCCCGGAGTTCCTCAAGGCCCTGGATGTTGTGGGGCTATCTTGGTTGACACGTCTCTGCAACATGGCGTGGACATCGGGGGCAGTGCCCCTGGATTGGCAGACCGGGGTGGTGGTTCCCCTTTTCAAAAAGGGGGACCGGAGGGTGTGCTCCAACTATAGGGGGATCACACTCCTCAGCCTCAGAAAGGTCTTTTCGGGGGTCCTGGAGAGGAGGGTCCGCAAGATTGTCGAACCTCGGATCCAGGAGGAGCAATGTGGTTTTCGTCCTGGTCGTGGAACTGTGGACCAGCTCTATACCCTGAGCGCGGTCCTGGAGCGTGCATGGGAGTTTGCCCAACCAGCCTACATGTGCTTTGTGGACCTGGAGAAGGCGCTCGACCGTGTCCCTCGGGGAGTCCTGTGGGGGGTGCTCCGGGGGGGCTATCCGGTCCCTGTACTCTCTGCCAGAGATTGCGTCCGATGTGCGGAAGTAGTCCGACTGTTCAGCCGGGGGTGTACTCCGCCGGTGCACCTTTGTCACTGGTTTGTTGGGTCATAAACCCTTTATGACAGAATTTTAGGCGCCGTCAGGCGTTGAGGGGGCTGCGGTCTAGTGCCTCAGATTGGGTCGCTGCTTTTGCGTACGATCTGTCTGTTGTGGTTCATTCATCGGAGGCGTGACCTTAGCTCTCTCTGGAGTGGTTCGAAGCCGATGTGGAAGCGGCTGGTGGATGAGAATCAGCACTTCCAAATCCGGAGCTCATTGTGCTTCAGAAAAGGGAGGAGTGCAGCCGGGGTCGGGATGAGCATCCTGCCTCAATGGAGCTTCAGTATTCTCGGGGTCTTGTTCCCGAGTGAGGGTAATGGATGACGGGAGATCGACGGGCGGATCGGGCGGGCTTCCTCTCTGCATGGATGCGGACTCTGCAAACCGTTCCGGTGGCGAAGAAGGAGTGAGTCGAAAGGCGACTCTCGATTTAACCAGTCGATCTACGTTTCCACCCATCCATGGTCCCAGAGCTTTGGGTAGTGACCGACCAAATGAGATCGCGAATACAGCGGGCTCCGAATGAGCTTCCTTGGCGGGGGCTGGGTGGTCTCCCTTAGAGATCAGGGGTTGAATGCTGTGGCCCATCCGGAGGGCTCAGAGTAGAAACGCTGCTCCTCAGATCGAGAGAACCAGTGTAAGGATGGCCGGGCATCTCTTGAGGGCCCGGAGTCTCATGTTGCCGATGTTCCCTGCCACGTCCTCCGGGAGTGGCCCGGGGACGCCCCCGGCACACTGCCGTGGATCTGTCTCTCGGCTGGGCTTGGCATGCTTGGGTCCCCTGGGAATGACGTCTCGGTCCACAACATTGGCGGGGATGAGGGAAGTTGGCCTCCCTGTGCAAGCTGTGC
>NW_020854285.1:0-957 GCF_000972845.2 Larimichthys crocea | reverse complement strand
GTGGAACAACGTTTCATACTTTAACCCAGTCACAGTAACCACAGAACATGTTACACAGCTCTTACATTCCTACGTTTGGATCAGTGCCCACAAAATGTGTTTCTGATCATTTCAAAATGAGTCATAGCACATCCAAAACATTCACCAAGATTTGATGCTTTTAATAATCACGACTTTGTTTTTTGTCTCTTCTCAGCCAGTTAGTTCAGTTCTCCTCCATACTGGCTCTACAGAATGCTACAAAATACTGGACCAGCTGCTCTTTCCATCAGATAAACCAGACAAATCTCAAAACAGTGTTTCCTCAGTTATATCAACACATTGACTTAGCAACTCGGGGAAACAACACACTGGACCAGGTATACACAACTCTGAGAGGAGCATACAAGGCCTCACCCCTCCCCCATCTCGGCACTTCGGACCACATCACTGTTATGCTAATGCCAGCGTACAGGCCTAAGGTCAAAGTCACCAGACCGGTTCAGAAGCAGGTTAGGGTGTGGCCAGATGGTGCATCCTCAGCACTCCAGGACTGCTTTAACACTAGAGACTGGGACATGTTTAAGCAGGCAGCCACCTACAACCATCAGATCAACATCCAGGAATATTCGGACACTGTTACTGCCTACATCAGCAAATGCATTGATGATGTCACAGACACCAAGACCATCATGGTACGAACCAACCAGAAACCATGGCTGACGGGGGAAGTCCATCGGTTACTGAGAGCCCGGAACGCTGCTTTCAGAGCAGGTGATGAGGCTGGTCTGAGATCAGCAAGAGCCAACCTGTCCCGTGGCATCAGACTTGCAAAGGAGCAGTACAGCAGCAGGATAACCCACCACTTTACCAACAGCAGAGACACAAGGAGCCTGTGGCAGGGGTTACAGACCATCACGGACTATAAATCTCGACCACAGACCTGTGACAGCGACATCACTCTGCTGAACGATCTGA
>NW_020854284.1:0-2056 GCF_000972845.2 Larimichthys crocea | reverse complement strand
TGAGGTAGAAAACATAGACACGAGGGAGAAAACAGACACGAGACAAAAAGCATAGACAGAAGTTATAAAATATAGACAGGAGGTAGTAAACTTAGACACAAGATTAAAAACATAGACATGGGGCGGTTGGTAGCGTAGTGGGTTAAGCGGCCGCTCCGTGTATGGAGGCTGCAGCTGGTCCCGGTTCGAATCCCGCATCGGATGGCCGTTTACTGCGTGTCACTCCCCCTCTCTCTGCCCCCTGCTTCCTGTCTATCTTCAGCTGTCCTATCATTAAAGGCATAAAAAAGCCCCAAAAAAACAATCTTAAAAAAAAAAAAAACATAGACATGAGGTAGAAAACATAGACTTGAGGTAGAAAACGTGGACATGAGGTAGAAAACATAGACACGAGGTAGAAAACATAGACATGAGGTAGAAAAAATAGACATTACTTAGAAAACATAGACACGAGGTAGAGAACATAGACATGAGGTACAAAACATAGACACGAGGTAGTAAACATAGACACAAGGTAGAAAACATAGACATGAGGTAGAAAACATAGACACGAGGGAGAAAACAGACACGAGACAAAAAGCATAGACAGAAGTTATAAAATATAGACAGGAGGTAGTAAACTTAGACACAAGATTAAAAACATAGACATGGGGCGGTCGGTAGCGTAGTGGGTTAAGCGGCCGCTCCGTGTATGGAGGCTGCAGCTGGTCCCGGTTCGAATCCCGCATCGGATGGCCGTTTAC
The DNA here is from genome assembly GCF_000972845.2 of Larimichthys crocea. Classification (NCBI taxonomy): domain Eukaryota; kingdom Metazoa; phylum Chordata; class Actinopteri; family Sciaenidae; genus Larimichthys; species Larimichthys crocea. The sequence goes on along the minus strand of NW_020854284.1, from coordinate 1,313 downwards.
TGCGTGTCACTCCCCCTCTCTCTGCCCCCTGCTTCCTGTCTATCTTCAGCTGTCCTATCATTAAAGGCATAAAAAAGCCCCAAAAAAACAATCTTAAAAAAAAAAAAAAACATAGACATGAGGTAGAAAACATAGACATGAGGTAGAGAACATAGACACGAGGTAGAAAACATAGACACAAGTTATAAAATATAGACACGAGGTAGTAAACATAGACACAAGTTAAAAAACATAGACATGAGGTAGAAAACACAAGGCAAAAACCATAGACATGAGGTAGAAAACACAAGGCAAAAACCATAGACAGGAGTTAGAAAACATAGACATGAGGCAAAAGACATAGACACGAGTTAGAAAACATAGACACGAGTTGGAAAACATAGACACAAGGCAGAAAACATAGACATGAGTTAGAAAACATGGACATGAGTTAAAAAACATAGACACGAGTTGGAAAACATAGACACGAGGTAGAAAACATAGACACAAGGCAGAAAACATAGACATGAGGTACAAAACATAGACACGAGGCAAAAAACAGACACAAGTTAGAAAACATAGACACGAGTTGGAAAATATAGACACGAGGTAGAAAAAGTAGGCATGAGGTAGAAAACATAGACACGAGGTAGAAAACATAGACATGAGGTAGAACACATGGACACGAGTTAGAAAACATAGACACAAGTTGGAAAACATGGACACGAGGTAGAAAACATAGACATGAGGTAGAAAACATAGACTTGAGGTAGAAAACATGGACATGAGGTAGAAAACATAGACGTGAGGTAGAAAACATAGACATGAGGTAGAAAACATAGACATTACTTAGAAAACATAGACACGAGGTAGAGAACATAGACATGAGGTACAAAACATAGACACAAGGCAAAAAACATAGACACGAGGTAGAAAACATAGACACGAGGTAGAAAACATAGACATGAGGTAGAAAACATAGACTTGAGGTAGAAAACATGGACATGAGGTAGAAAACATAGACGTGAGGTAGAACACATAGACATGAGACATAAGACGTAGACACGAGTTAGAAAACATAGATACGAGTTGGAAAACATAGGCTTGAGGTAGAAAACATAGACATGAGGTAGAAAACATAGACATTACTTAGAAAACATAGACACGAGGTAGAGAACATAGACATGAGGTACAAAACATAGACACAAGGCAAAAAACATAGACACGAGGTAGAAAACATAGACATGAGGTAGAAAACATGGACACAAGATAGAAAACATAGACACAAGTTGGAAAACATAGACACGACGTAGAAAACATAGACATGAGGTAGA
>NW_020854283.1:0-540 GCF_000972845.2 Larimichthys crocea | reverse complement strand
GGAGGATGGAGAGAGGGAGGGAGGACGATGGAGAGAGGGAGGAGGATGGAGGGAGGGATGGAGGGAGGGAGGGAGGAGGATGGAGAGAGGGAGGGAGGAGGATGGAGGGAGGGAGGAGGATGGAGAGAGGGAGGAAACAGGAGAAGAACACAGAGAGGTCAGGAGAGACAGGAGGAGGTAAAGCTAATATCTCGATCTGTCTGATAAGAAGTGTGTGTGTTTGTTTGGAAATGTGCCACGACACACTGAGGTCAACACACACACACACACACACACACATACATATATATGTGTGTGTGTGTGTGTGTGTGTGTGTGTGTGTATATAAGTCTTGAAATGCTTTTATTATTTCTATTGTTCATTATTTATTTAGTTCCTCTTTCATTATAGATTACACTGTTGGACCTGCAGCAGAAACACTGAATATCATAATGTATTCATGTATATATACTACTACTACTACAATATATACTGTATGTGTATATACTATACTACTACAATATATACTGTATGTGTATATACTACTACTACAATATATAC
>NW_020854282.1:0-675 GCF_000972845.2 Larimichthys crocea | reverse complement strand
CCCCCCCAAAAAATAGGTAAACACTAGGGGTTGTACAGACTAGTCGACTAGTTGACAGCTGATCCCGGTACTGCAGCCCTTACGTAAACGTTACCTGGCTGTCCCAGCGACAAGCGAGAGGATTTTTTTACTCGCTGGTAATACCATCACGCGACAGCGGGCGAGCCTTCACCCAGCGCACGTAGATGCGCTCGTGTTCCTGCACGCAAACCAGGACCGAAAAACGAAACGGGTTGTTTGGGTTTTTTTGTCCCATTTCGCGACTAGTCGACGTCGACTCGACTTTCATCATATTAGTGTCGACTTTAAAAAATCTGAAGTCATGCAACCCCTAGTAAACACCAATATAAAATGATTACAGTGGTCCCTCGTTTATCGTGGGGGATACGTTCTAAAAATAACCCGCAATAAACGAAATCCGCAAAGTAAGTTTTACAATTATTATACATGTTTTAAGGCCGTGAAACCCCCTAACCACACACTTTTATACACCTTTTTACATGCATTTTGTACAGTACTCCTTTAGCCAATTTAGGACGCAGAACACAATGCACATTCATACTGTACAGTACGCTGTAAAAAAAAGCATGCAAAATTACACCAAAAAAATCTGTGAAACAGCGAGACCGCGAAAAGTGAATTGCGTTACACGCAGGGCCGGTCCTAGCTATGGGC
>NW_020854281.1:1001-1350 GCF_000972845.2 Larimichthys crocea | reverse complement strand
TAATAATTCCCTCTATAAAAACCTTCGCCAACTTATCCAACATGAATGTTCTGGAGATGTTTGCAAATGAATGCCTTATAATTCGACAATAGACCAAACATGTGCAGAAAATATTGATTTGATAACAAACTTTAAGATAAATACTTTTCATATCACACATTATCTGAAATATATGTTTGAATATACAAATGAGTTGTTTTAAAACAAATAGATCAATTCATCTGGTACAACGTGACGGTAAAATCCATAAAAAAACACAAACAAACTTTTCAAAGTGTTCATAACTCACATTTTCCATGATGGAACTTTATTGGGTTGGTTTCTTCACTTTCTCTGTGTCTTTAAACAT
>NW_020854281.1:0-571 GCF_000972845.2 Larimichthys crocea | reverse complement strand
ATGTGTAAGAGGTCTCTGTTGTGAAAATCTGCAGGTAACTCGTCCTCCAGTCCCAGCAGACAAGTCCTTGCACTCAACTGTAGATGACTCTTAAAAATTGTGTTCAGCTGTTGAACTACTACAGTCCAGAACTGCTGGATGAGATGACAGCTCCACAAGCAATGAATAAGTGATCCAACTGCAAACTGACATTTAACACAGAGCTCAGACAAAGTTGGGTTCATTCTGTGTCTGTCTTCAGGGGTGACATACAGCCTATGTAAGATTTTGAATTGCCTTTCCCAAGCAGAATTAGACACCAAGACCTTAGAAGGATGGCTGCACAGGGCATCCCAGTCAACAGGCTCTATTGTACCCAGGTCAGAGTCCCATTTGCCTTTTACTCTAACAGAGTTATCTACATTGAGACTACATAGAATCTTATAGAGCTTCTTAGTGAAAGCTTTAGGCTGCACACCGTCTACCAAAAGGGATTCTATTGGTGAGATAGCCAGGCCACCATTGGAATCTTTCAAGCCACTTTGAATAAAGCTTTGAACCTGAAGAAATTTAACAAAATCCTTATCGGTGA
>NW_020854280.1:0-737 GCF_000972845.2 Larimichthys crocea | reverse complement strand
AAACATCAAGGACATGAGACATCAAATTTTTTTTTTGGCCTTTTATGCCTTTATTGATAGTACAGCTGAAGATAGACAGGAAGCGGAGAGAGGGGGAATGACACGCAGTAAATTAGCCGTCCAATGCGGGAGTCGAACCGGGGCCAGCTGCAGCGAGGACTATAGCCTCCACACACGGGGCGGCCGCTTTACACACCCCGAGACATCAGATTTTAATAGCCTCAGTATTGCAGCTAATGCTGTGGAGTAATTCAACAAATGTACTCACTGAGGCTGCAGAGAAGTGAAGCTGTTACCACACCAATCATCATCATTATGCTTGTTTATGTCGCTGCAATGGCTCTTTATCAGGTTATTTGAAGGAGCGGCTGTGTTTGATGCCTATCATGTTGTTTATGCAGGTCACTCATGAGCCACACTGCAAAGATCATCTGAAGCTTCACTTGTTCTAACGTCTTCAGTGTGAGGCACGCTGCAGGTTCACACTGTCAAACACTCTGGAAGTGGATCAGCCTGGACTTTTACAAACTGAAAAAAGGAAGCAGGCAACAGAAGTCCCATTTGGCTTTATTTAAACCACTGGTTCTCAAATGCCATGTGAGTACCACTGGTGGTACATGACCTTCCTGCAGTGGTACTTGGATGAATGAGTTTTTTCTTTTCAAATGATAAAACATGATAATAAGTCAATCACACTAATACACATCAATGCATTAATAATAAAACAGAAGTACCAC
>NW_020854279.1:0-17408 GCF_000972845.2 Larimichthys crocea | reverse complement strand
TAGATCTCGTCAGTGTGACTGACCCCGTCCTCCGTCAGGCTGTGGACTGACCACGTCCTCCGTCAAGCTGTGGAGCACGTCCTCCGTCAGCGGTGCTGTTCAGCTTTAACATCTGTTATCTGGAATAGACGTCGTCTTGCTGCAGGTCGTGGGCGAGGTCGGGTTCAGTACATACAGTCTGCTGCTGGTGTCTCCATGGAAACTGCGTCAGAACAGAAAAAGTTTGTTCTGAGAGCAAAATATGAACACCATTCAGATATTTGATTTAAGACTGGTGACTGCTGTAAACTCACAACATCATGTGATGTTAAAGCACGTCGTCATGGTGAAGTCCAAACACAGAAAAATAATTAAACTGAAATATCAGCCAGCAGGATGAAAATAAACAAAAACACACACAGTGACCGGTGTTTTTTTGTCCAGGTCCTCTAATAACTGCATACTGAGCAAGGCCAGCACCTGAACACACACACACACACACACACACACTGTGGACACACTCATTGTGACACACACCCACCACTGGACACACACATTGTGACACACACACACACACCCACACCACACACACACACACACACCACACACTGTGATCACACTCATTGTGGACATCACCACACACCACACTTGAACACACACACACACCTGGGACACACACACACACCACTGTGACACAACACACCCTGTGACCACACACACACATCACACACACTGTTGCACACACCACACACTGTGACACACACACACACACACCACTTTGACACACCACACACACACAGAGCAATTATGCCTTATTTGATTTGTGCGGGGCAGCATGCTTGTATCCTCTCAGACTGTGTGTTTGTGTTTGTACGTGTGGGACCTTGTAAACAAAACCTGACTTGTTGGGACCGCTGTTCCTCTCGAGGACCAATCATTTTCCTGATGAGTTAAATGCTGTTTGAGCCAGGCTGTCCACAGCGAATGAAAGAGCTGCTTGTGGTGTCCCGCGGCAGGTAAACAGCTCCACCTGCATTCCACTTTATGTAATTTACCAGTCTCCCTGAAGTGTCTCGTCCTCCAGTTTCGCTCGGTCGCACACGCTTGCTGCGGTGTAGACACCAGTCAGTTATCCATGGGACGGGACTCTCCCTACATGAATAACACGGACTCGATTTGGAAACTAAACAAACAAACAGCTCGACAATGCTGGACTGATTATTAAACCATCTAAAAAACACACGATAGAAAACATTATTTCACTTTGTCCAACTTTAAGATACTCAGCAGACAAAAACCACAACACGTGAAATCAAAACCAGATTCAGTCGAAAACAGTCGAAAGTGAGGCCGTCTGTGCATCTGTGACACAGCGCCGCCTGCAGGACAGTCTGAGTCATTGTGTCTCCAAAGAGACACAAACATGAGACTTCAATATTAAGACTGCTGCATGAAAGATGTCTGTCCACCCTCAGGCGAGTAAAACAGCCGGCATCCATCAACACACGCGTCATGTGACACGGAGAGGAGCTCTGATTGGCCGTTCTGAAAGGAGTGAGGAGGAATGAGGACTTTTTCGTTGAGGAAGACTCTTGATCAAGATGCTGGGGTTCAGATTATATGACATCTATGCTTTTATTTTGGCGGGTTTCCACCGGGTTCCTGTCAGATTCGTGTCATGATTCCTGACAAACATCAGGCGGTTGGACCCGGCCTTCTCTGCCAATCAGATCAAAAGATCCTCATAATTACAACTGACTGATTGGTCTTGAGATTCTAAAATGCTCGATCAAGCTTTAATTATCTTTGCTAACGCGTACGGAAGGCCAGCTGCTTCACTTCTAATCACGTGACCTTGGTTCGTTGAGTCGTTCTGATGGTTTGAACGATGGAACCGGACCTGGGAACAATCTGTACATGAGATTTTCAGACTAACCAGAAACCACATGCCCGGGTCAGTTCAGGTTCTTCATAAATAAATGCAAACATTTCATTTTATTCCCACATTTTTCAAACTAAACGTTTGTGCTGCTTAAAAAACCAAACTTCCCTCCTCTGAAGCTGCGCCACGCCGCGCACACACGCCCCCCATCTCACTCCTTCACCTCGTCCCCGGAGACCTGACTCCTCCTCCTCCTCCTCCTCCTCACCACTCTTCTTCTTCTCGTCCATGACCACCCCCCCGGGGCGAGGGCCCACCACCAGGGCAGCATGCCCTCCGAGCACCGACGTGGTTCTGGAAGAAGTCGTAACTGAGGGAAGTCGTGCAGGGTTGTAGGATCGGGACGGTCCAGACGGGTTGAAGGTGACGGTTGATGCAGAGCAGCCAGACGACGAGAGTCAGCGCCGCCAGTTCGTTTGAAGCCCCACCGCCACGAGCACGTCTGAGCGCCTGTCCCCCTCCAGGGTTTGCTGTCAGGACATGGATTTCACCTGACTTGAGACGAGGGTTATCTCACGGGTCAACTTTCTATTTTCAGACACCATCATGAACAGAATTTCAATTTTATTCTCACCAGTGTGTGTGTGTGAGTAGAGGAGAGATTAAGAGAGTGTGTGTGTGTGTGTGTGTGAGTGTGTGTGTGTGAGATGTATGTATGAGAGAGACGATTAGTTTCGTGTTTTTGTGTTGTGTTGTGAGAGTGTGTTGTTGTGTGTGTGTGAGTATTGAGGAGTCGATGATCCTGAGAGTGAGAGAGAGTAGATGAGATGAGTAGTGTGTGTGGTGTGGTTGGTGTGTGTGTGTGTGTGTGTTGAGAGTAGAGAGTGTGTGTTTGTGTGGTGATCGTGTGTTTGTGTGTGAGAGCGAGAGGAGAGAGATGAGAGAGAGTGAGGTGTGTGTTGGTGTTGTGCTGTGTGTTGTGTGTGTGGAGAGAGAGATGGCCTGAGAGTGTGTGTGTGTGGTGTTGGCGTGTGGTGTGTGCTGTTGTTGAGGAGATGAGAGCGACGAGGACTTGTGTCTTGGTTGGTAGTCGTTGTGTTCTGTTGTGTGTGTCGCTGGTGTGTGTGTTTGTTTGAGAGTAGACGAGGGAGTGTGGTGTGTTTTGTGTGATGTGTTTGTGTGTGTGTGTGTTTTGTGTGGTGTTGTGGTGTGTCCTCACGGTGAATCAGGCTAGTAGGTCAGAAGTGCTAGCTATGCGTCATGAACAATCAGCACGAGGATGACTGGTCCTCCGAGCTGCAGGAGGTGTTCTGGGTGAACTCTGATGGGTCCGAGCCGACGGTACGCCGGCGAACACGCTGCGAGCTTCACCACGGACACTCGGCGAGGGAGTGAGGAGGAGGGCCGCGCCCAACGCCAGGTTCCTACCCAGAGAGGCCACGAGCTGGTCGGAAGGGAAACAAGTAAGAGGAGGACACGAGGAGATGAGGACACGAGGAGAGGAGGACACTGAGGTAGAGTGGCATGTAGGATGACGAGGACACGAGGGGACACAAGGAGGAGAGGCACGAGGAGAGAGGAAAACAAGGGAGATAGGACACGAGTGAGAGAGTGAATCACATAGGGAGACAAGAATAGGCGAGAGGGAATGATGGACACGATGGAGATGAGGACACGAGGCGAGAGGACAGTGAGGCGAAGAGGACATGAGGACATGAGCGAAACAAGGAGATGATGGACTACGATGGACGATTGAGGACACGAGGAGAGAGAAAAACAAGGAGAGAGGACACGAGGAGATTGAGGACCTGAGTGGGAGACGCGGACGATGTGGTAACAGAATGATTAAGCCGTCCGACTGTCAGAGGTCAGAGGTCACCTGATCTCCACCTCCTGGGAACTTGGGGTCCCACAGATGCTGTATGGCCTACCGTCTGTTCGCTCCCATGACTACACTGTTACCATGGTGATGAGCCAGGCTGATTGCTAAAGTCTAAACGTAGGCAGCTCTGACACAATTCATCCACTGAGTAACGCTGCCGTTGCTCGCTCAGTCTGATAGCTTCCGTCTGTTTAGCTTCAGTCTGCTAGCTTACAGGTCTGCTAGCTTCAGTCTGTTAGCTTCAGTCTGTTAGCTTCAGTCTGCTAGCTTTTTCAGTGTCTGTCTGAGCCTCAGTCTGTTAGTCGTCCAGTCGTTAGCTTCGTTTCTGCTATCTTTTAGCTTAGGTTGTTAGCTTCGTTGTTCGCTCCAGTCTGCTAGCTGTTAGTTTTCAGTCTGTTTAGCTTCAGTTGTTAGCTTCAGTCTGCTGCTTCAGTTCTGCTAGCTTCGTCTGCTAGCTTCAGTCTGTAGCTTCAGTCTGCTCTTGTTAGCTTCAGTCGTTAACTTCCGTCTGTTAGCTCAGTTCTGGCAGCTGTTACTCAGTCTGTTAGCTTCAGTTGCTAGCTTCCGTCTGCTTTTATTAGATTCAGCTCTGTAGATTCAGCTGTAGCTTCAAGTCTGTTAGCTTTAGTCTGCTAGCTTCTAGTCTGTTAGTCTTCAGTTCTGTAGCTTCCAGTCTGCCTATTCTGCTTAGCTCAGTCTGTTAGCTTCAGTCTGTTTTTAGATTCAAGTCTGCTAGCTTCCAAGTCGTGTTAAGCTTCAGTTCGCTAGCTTCAATCTGTTAGCTTCAGTCTGCTAGACTTCAGTCCTGTTTGCTTCAGTCTTTAAGACATTCAGTCTATGGTTCTCTAGCTTCAGCTGAACATATTTTGCTCAGTCGTTAGGCCTCCAGTCCGTGCTAGATGTTAATCTTCAGTCGGTTTCCCCCTTTCAGTTCTCTGTAGGCGGTCAGGCTGTATCTAGCTTCTCTGTTAGCTTCAGTCTGGCTAGCTGTCGGGTTCTGCTAGCTTCGTTTTTAACTTCAGATCTGCTATCTGTTTGGCCGTCTTTCCAGTCTGTTAGGCTAGTCTGCTAGTCTGTTATGCTCCAGATCTGCAAGCTTTCAGTCTGCAGTCTGGGGTCAGCTGCTAGCTTCAGTATCTGTTAGCTTCCAGTCTGCTTAGCTTCATCGTTCCAGCTGTTAGCTGTCAGTCTTAGTCTTCATGTTGCTAGCTTCAAGTCTGCTAGCTGTCCAGCTTGTTATGCCTTCAAGTCTGTCTATGCTGTTTAGCTCAGTCTGTTAGACTTCCAGTCTGTTGCATCCAGTCTTGCTAGCGTGTTAGCTTCAGTCTGTTAGCTTCAGTTGCTCTCAATTCCGCTTATCTTCATCTATAGTGTCTGCTAGCTTCAGTCTGCAGCTTCAGTCTGTAGCTGTCAGTCTGCTAGCTGTTGCCAGTCTGTTTAGCTTCAGTCTGCTTAGCTTAGGCTGCAGTTGTTAGCTTCAGTCTGTTTAGTCTTCAGTCTGCTTAGTGTAAGTTCCGTACTTAGTCTGTTGCTCAGGTGCTATGTTAGCTTCAGTCTGTTCGGTATTCATCTATTGGCTTCTAGTCTGCTAGCTCAGTCTGTTAACTGAATCAGAACGCAGTCCTGTTAGCTTCAGTCTTGACTAGCTGTTAGCTTCAGTCTGCTAGCTGTTTATCTATCAGTTCGTTAAGCTTCAAGCTATTGGCTTACAGTCTGTAGCTTAGTCTGTCTCTAGCTTCACGTGCTTAGTTCAGTATGTAAAGCTTTCAGTAATGTTAGACTTCAGTCTGCTGAGCCTTCAGGTCTGCTAGCCTTCAGTCATGTTAGCTTTCAGTCTGCTATCTTCAATTCTGTTAAGCTTCACTTGTTAGCTTCAGGTCTGCTATGCTGTTAGTCTTCATCTGCTAAGTCTCAGTCTGCTAGCTGTTAGCTTCAGTCTGCTAGCTTCAGTCTGTGTTAGCTCTATCTGACTAGCTTCAATTACTTGGTTGAGCTTCAGTCTGTTGCTTCAGTCAGTCGCCATAGCTTCAATTGCTAGCTGTTAGCTCAGTCTTTCAGCTATCAGTCTGCTAGGCTTCAATCTGTGAGCATTCAGTCTGTTAGCTTCAGTCTGTCGCTTTCAATCTGAGCTTCGGGTCTGTTTAGCTTCAGTCGCTAGCGTTAGACTTCCTCAGTCTGGTGCGTGGCTGTTAGCTCGAGTTGCTGCTCGTCAGAATCTTGCCCAGCTGTTAGCTTCAGTCATATGCTCTTTAGTTCATCCTCGAGTTCATCGCTCTAGCTTCAGTCTGGCTTTAGTTCAGTCTGTATAGTCTGCGGTTGACTAAGCTCAGATTAGCTGCTAGCTGTTAGCTTCAGTCTGCTAGCTTTCATGTACTTGCTTCAGCTGCTGTAGCTTCAGTCTGCTAGCGTCTTCAGTACTGCTAGTCTTGCTTCAGCGTTACTTCAGTGCTAGCTTAGTCTGTAGAACTATCAGCTCTGCTATCATCAGACTGTTAGCTTCAGTCGTAGCTTCAGTCTGTAGCTTTAGTTCTGCTATAGCTGTTAGCTTCATTCGCTAGTCGCTGTTAGCTTCAGTCTGTTAGCTTCAGTCTGCTTAGCTCGTTAGCTTAGTTCCTGTAACTGCGTATAGCTCAGTCGCTAAGCTGTTAGCCTTCAGTCTGTTAGCTTTCATGCTATCCCCTGGCTAGCTCGTTGCTTCAGTCTGCTAGCTGTTAGGTCGTCAGTCTGTTAGCTTCACGTATATCTGGTGTTTAGCTATCAGCGTTACTTGTTAGCTTTCAGTAGCTAGCTGTAAGCTTCAGTCAGTCTTCTGCTGTTTTAGCTTCAGTCAGCAGCTGTTAGGCCGCTTCAGGCTTAGTCTGTGTGAGCTCAGTACTAGCTTCAGACTGTTAGCTTCAGTTGCTAGCGTTAGCTTCATCCACGATCTGTTTGCTTCAGTCTGTCTAGCCGTATGCCCTAGCGGATCGGTTAGCTTGTCAGAGATACTGTTAGACTAGCTTAGTCTTGCTTAGCTTCAGTCCTGTAGCTTCGCGTCTGCTAGCTGTTAGCCTTCAAAAGCCTGATGCTGGAGCTAGTTAAGCCGAGTCTCGTTAGCTGTGACTTCAGGTCAGCAGCTGTAGGTTAGGTTGTTAGCTTATTGAGCTGAGATGCGAGCTGTACGTCCCCTAAGTCACACTGTAGTTATCTGACTTCAGCATGCTAGCTGATCTGTACGTTTAGCATAGCTTTAGTCTGCTAGAGTCTCGAGCCTGTCAATAGACAGGCAGGCCCTGGCAACGACGTTGCCGACAGACAGGAAGTGACGTCGGTACGACAGGACGCATCCCCATCAAGAGAATAAAAAAACAGGCTTACGGACTAACAGTTTCACTGAGGATCCAGAAATACAGCCACACGAAGACCAGAAGGCGAGGCACACACAGACCACAGATTCAGCAGCAGACAGACAGAAGACAGACGACACACAACACCACGACAGACAGACAGAACACAGACATGAACACAAAAACACAGACAGACCACACAAGGCTACACACAATGAAACAGAAACACGACAACGTCAGGAAACACATGCGTTAATAAAGATCAGACGGAAGACACAGGAAGACAAAACACAACACGATTCTTTTTTTATTTTCTCTTTTTTTCCTCAGACACACGACACACAGACTACAGACAGACACAACACAGACAGACAGACAGACAGGACACAACACGACACAGACAGACATGGACCAAAGACACAAACAGACACACAGACACAGACTAAAGACAGACAGACACACTAGACAACGATACGACAGACACACAGACGAAGAGAGACAGACAGACAGACAACACACATACAACAGAGAGACATGAGAGAGACAAGACAGCAACAGCAAAAACCAAGAGCAGAGATACACAACAGACACAAGGACAGAGCAGAGAGACAGACAGACAGCGACACACAAGACACACAGAGAACCAGAGACTACAGACAGACAGAAGACACCGAACCCAGACAGACCACAACAGACAACAGGAATCAGACAGAACACAGCACAAGCAGACAACAGAAACAGGTTTTTGACTCTCTGGCGCCTCCTTACAGGACCAATTCTCTCGTTAGCATTAGCTTCAGTCTAAATTACCCACCAGATGCCCAGCAGTTGAGCAGCACGAACAACGTAGCGATAAGCGGTCCGTAAGCTCAGGTTGGACTCGCTGTATCGCTCATGCTCCGCCCACATGGAACCACCACCTGGACCGCGTCCCTCCAGGAAGGGTGACCATGGCAGAGCCGGGCCACGTGTGGGAGGTAGTGTTTGGTGACCCGCAGGAACTACGAGTGGAGCAACGAACCAAAAACCGCCAATGCTAAACGTTAGCAAGCTGGCTTAACTTGACGACCTTACAGGAGTATAGCGTTAGCTATTACAACGAGAGGCAGGCTGCTTGCCAACTAAGTTGAGCTCTTTGTCACAACTATCACGGGTTGGTTTGGTTCTTTAGCTTCCTCTGTTTAGGCATGCATCATGAGCTCAGTGACCTTTTAGCTTTGTTAGCCAGAGTCGTGCCAGAACTCAGAGCTGGGCGTTACATATAATTAGCATCCAGGTTTGATATAGCTGCTAACATAATTTAAAACCTAAAACATATAAATACATTTTATTCAGCTAGCCACATTAGCAAGCGAAAGCTAACGTTTCACCAGATGAGCTACCATACAAACACCGGCTAACCCGGCGCACGACGTTAGCCAGCAGCTAAAGTTAGCGTGACACTGTCGATTGCTAACATTAGCCTGCTAGCATTGATCATGCAAACAAGACTAATGTTAGCTTTGGACTTTAGCCTGTTGCGTGTGTTTTGTGTTTTACATGTTGTTTAATGTTACTGTATAAGTTTGATGATAATTTGTGTTAATTAGTTTTAATGAGTTTGTTTAATCGTTTGTTTAATGTTACTTTGTTAACTTTAAATGTTTGTTTAATGTTTGTTTAATGTTACTTAAGTGTGGTTTAATGTGTACCTTTAATTTTGTTTACTGTTTGTTTCATGTGACTTTACTTTTTGTTTCATGTTACTTTAAGATTTTGTTTGTTTAATGTATTATGATTCTGTTACTTTTGTAATGTGTTTAATTGATTAATGTTTGATATGTAAATACAGTTTAATGTTATGTACTTAAATGTTTTGTATTAGTAATGTTTTGTTTAATGTCTATTGTTACTTTAATTATGTTTGTATTTAATTTGTTTTGTGTTTTATTTCTAGGACTTGATTACAAATTATTTATTAATGTATTTGTTTAATTGATGTACTTTTAATGTTTGTTCATGTTTGTTTTAATGTTACGGTCTTTAATGTTGTTGATTTACTTATGTTACTTTAATGTTTGTTTTAAGTTACTTTTGTTTAATGATTGTTTAATGTATATGTAAAATGTCCTTAATTGTGTTAATGTTTACTTAATGTTTTTAATGTTTGTTAAGTGTTGTTTATGGTTGTCACTTTACGTTTGGTTTAAATGGTTTTTAATGTTTTTATTGTTTGTTTAATTTGTTTAGTTATTGTTTACTTTAATGTTTGTGTTAATGTTTGTTTAATGCTTTGTACGTTAATGTTTGTTTATGTTACTTAAGTATATGGATAGTTGTTTAAATAATGTTACTTTATGTTGTTTAATGTTGTTTAATGTATATTTAAGTTTGTTAATGTACTTTAATGTTACTTAATGTTGTTTGTAATGTTTTTTGTTACTAATTGTTGTTGGTATTTGTAGTTTGTTTATGTTTGTTTAATTGATGTTATTTACTTTAGTTGTTATTTTTAATGTTACTTTTCTTAGTACTTTAATGTTTGTTTGTTTGTTTAATGTTTCGTTTAAGTCTACTTTGTTTAATGTTACTTTTGTATTAAGTTTGTTTATGTTCTTTTGTTGTTAAGTGAATTACTTGTTTTGAAGTGTCTAGATTACTGTTTCAGTACTTCATAGTTGTGTCATAATGTTTGTGATCTCGTCTGTTTGTAAATAGGTCAATCGTTGTTTGTTTTGATTATCTGTTCTGATGAACTCTGTGGTCAGTGGACCGACTTGACCGTCACGTGTTTTATATTTAAGACTGATGGTGGCAGAAGCTCTGTCACGGTGTGTGAGACTAGCTGAGGCTGACACAAGGACAGAGCAGCGCAATGAGTCAGTGTGTATGGGCAACAGGAAACTATCAACTGTAGTCCGGAACCTGCCGACCTGTCATCTGACAGCAGCGGCTACGAAGCTCATTTCCGGGACGTGAGGCGGGTCGACCCGGCGAAGCTGAAGCAGCTTCAGTCAAACACTGATCAACATTGATCCAACATTGATGCACCTGATAAACACTGATCACATGCATCACTTAATTATGTTAGATAGTTATCTCCGTGTGTCCATTCCGAGTCCACAGGCCACACTCGTTAGCTTCCGTTATCTTTGGCCAAAATCTCTGCACCAGAACTCCTTTAGAAAGTCGGTCAATTTAAAGTTGCCCTGTGGTAATCGGCCGGACATTGTGCCGGTAGAAAGAACCGGAAGATATTCAATACTCATGGAGAGCCTCTGCTATAGTGCTCGGGCGGTCAAATAACTCCTATTAATAATCTCATCTATAATCTGTTTTAATCACTTTAACGATACTGCAGCCACAGTCTGCGCCTGCGCGTCACAAGTTGACTAATTAAAGTTTTTCTACCAGAAACAACACGGAATCCGTTGTTTAATCAGTAAAGTCTGATAACTGTAAGTCCATTAAACTGCTACCATACCTGTTACAGGAAGATACGGAAGATATCCCGCCGTCTGCCGTGGTCCCAGTACCCTGTCTGTGGCCGTGCTCAGGGTGAGTGTTTTCCCGCAGAGGCGCTCACCTGGTCTCGCCACATCTCTCCGCCTGGTTCCTCAGGTCTCAGTGTACCCATCGCTCTGTCCCCCGGCTCTCAGTAATGGCAGCTAAGGCTGGGGCGCACGGTCCAGCTCCGCTGAGAAAGACTCCGGCAGTGATGCTGCTGCTGACTGCTGGCTGGTGCTGCCCGTCCACCCACCAACAAACAGCGCCGGTCTGTGGAGCGGCCAGGGAGCAGCATGCCACGTTGAATGATGTGTGAAGCAAGAGTACTACACACCAGAGTACTGTCATGAAGACTACTACCCAGAGTACTTGTCATGAAGTACTACTACATCAGCGTACTGTTCATGAAGTACTACTACACCAGCGTATGTCATGAATAGTACTATACATCAGAGTACTGTCATGAACTACTAACTACATCAAAGTACTGTCATGAAGAGTACTACACATCAGTACTTGTAATGACGAGTACTATATACCAGAGACTGTCATGAAGAGTACTACTACACCAGATTACTGGTCATAAAAGTAGATACCATCAGAGTACTGTCATGAAGAGTTACTCTACACCAGAGTACTGTCATAAATACTACTACCACCAGAGTACTGTCATGAAGTACTATTAATTTCAGAGTACTGTATGCAAGTACTACTACATCAAAAGTACTGCTCATGACGCCAGTACTTACTAATCAGAGTACTGTAAGAAGAGTACTACTACATTCAGAGTACTGTCGTGAAGTAATACTAAAACATCAGAGTTACTGTCGTGAAGTACTACCTAAACCAGGTACTGTAATGAAGAGTACTACTACCTCAGAGTACATGTCGTGGAAATACTATTACACCGAGTACTGTAATGAAGAGTACTAACTTACATCAGAGTACTGTCATGAAGTCTACTACACCAGAGTACTGTAATGAATTTATCGTTATTCTTTTCCTTCATCATTCTACACCAGAGTACTGTCGTGACGTATTTACTACATCAGAGTACTGTCATGAAGAGTACTACTCTACCAGAGTCCTGTCGTGAAGTAACTACATCAGAGTATTCATTGACGTACTTTCTACATCAGAGTACTGCATGAAGAGTACTACTACACCAGCGTACTGTAATGAAGATTACTACTACACAGATTACTGTCTATGAAGTACTATTACATCAGAGTACTGTAATGAAGTACTACTACATCAGAGTACTGTCATTACGCTTACTACTATACCAGAGTACTGGGGGGGTGTGGGTGGCCGGAGAAGAGACTACTTTACATCAGAGTACGTCATTTGGAAGTACTACTACATCCAGAGTACTGTCATGAAGTAACTACTACATCAGAGACTGTCATGACGAGTACTACTACAATCAGAGTACTGTCATGAATTACTAGTACATAGAGTTTACTGTTCATGACGTATACTACATCAGGAGTACGTCATGAAGAGGTACTACTCTACCCAGAGTACTGTCGTGAAGTTACTTACTACATAAGAGTACTGTCGTGAAGTACTACTACATCAGAGTCCTGTCATGAAGAGTACTACTAACTCAGAGTACTGTCATGAAGTATCTACTACACCAGAGTACTGTCATGGACGGTTAGTTACTACTATACCAGGGTACTGTCGTGAAGTACTACTACATCAGGAGTATGTCATGAAGTACTTACTACATCAGAGTACTGTCATCGAAGTATACTACATCAGCGTACTGTCATGAAGCGTACTACTATACCAGAGTACGTCGTGAAGACTTTACTACCCAGAGTACTGTCGTGAAGACACTACATCAGAGTATGTCATGAAGTACTCCTACATCCGGATTCCTGTCATGACGAGTCCTACTCTCCCAGCGTACTGTCGTGACGTACTACTACCTCAGAGTACTGTCATGAAGTACTACTACATCAGAGTTACTGTCATGGAAGAGTACTACTATACCAGAGTACTGTTCATGAAGTACTAGTACACCAGAGTACTGTCATGAAGGAGTTACTACTATAACCAGAGTACTGTCGTCCCGAAAGTTACTTACTACATCAGAGTACTGTAATGAAGTACTACTACATCCCGAGTCACTGTCATGAAGTAACTACTAACCCAGAGTACGTATGAATGGAGTATTACTTATACCAGAGTACTGTCGTGAAGTACTCCACCTCAGAGTACTGGTCATGAAGTCACTACTGCATCCGATTACAGTAATGTAAGTCCTACTACATCGCGTTACGTCATGAAGTTCTTATTACATAGATTACTGTAATGAAGTACTACTACATATTTGAGTCTTACTCATTTGAACCTGACAGTAAAAAAATGATCCTGAGACTCGAAGGTTTTGAAGATCTTGGTTGTTGATGTTTTCACAATTAACTATTATACATTTTCTTTTGTCAATGTCGACCTTACAAAGTGTTGCGTAACGTTAGCTGTTGACCCAGTTTTAGCCTGTTGTTAGCTTGTAGTTAGGGGCTTTTGTTAGCTTTTAGTTAGCCTGTTGTTAGCCCGCGTTAGCTTGTAGTTAGGCTGTTGTTCAGCCTTGTAGTTCAGTCTTGTAGTTCACCTGTCGTTCGCTTGTAGTTAACCTGTTGTTATTTTTTTTTTTTTTTTTTTTTTTGCTGTAGTTGCCTGTTGTTAGCTTGTTAGTTAGCCTGTGTTAGCCTTGTAGTTAGCCTGTTGTTAGCTTGAGTTAGCTGTTCGTTCGTTGTAGGGGTTAGCCGTTGTTTGCATGTTGTTAGCTTGTAGTTAACCTGTTGTTAGCCTGTTGTTAGCTTGTAGTTAGCCTGTTGTTAGCATGTTGTTAGCTTGTAGTTAACCTGTTGTTAGCCTGTTGTTAGCTTGTAGTTAGCCTGTTGTTAACATGTTGTTAGCTCGATGTTAGCTTGTAGTTAGCTCGTTGTTAGCCTGTTGTTAGCATGTTTTAGCTCGTTGTTAGCCTGTAGTTAGCTCAGTACAGTTGTCATGAACGGGGAAATTAGCTACAGAGACCAAAACTGTTTTTTGTACCAGGCTGTAAACATGTTTATTTCTGCTGTGAAGTTGGACATTTGGACATCGGGACTTATGGAGACTGACTCACTTCTGGAGCCAGCCTCAAGTGGACGTTAGAGGAACTGCAGCTTGTGTGTTGACAGACGTGGTGGTTGCTGGTTGCTGTAAATGAAGAGATAGCGTACAGACACATGTTGGATGGATTTATTGTGTTCAGGATGAAAACACACACTGACCACCAGGTGACACACACCTGTCTGAACTGTCCACGTCATCACCTGGATACACAGATGCATTGTGGGATACAATGAGAGCAGGTCAGCTGTCCTCGTCGTCACGTCTCCTCTGAAACAGACAACAGGTTCAAGTGTGTGTGTGTGTGTTACCTGTAGGTTCAGGTAGTGCGTGTGTGTGTGTGTGTGTGTGTTACCTGTTAGGTCAAGTGGTGGTGGTAGTGTGTTGTGCGTGTGGGCGTGTGGTTACCATGAATAAGGTTCAGGTAGTGTTGTGTGTGGTCCGTGAGATGTGTGTGTGTGTGTTACCTGTAGGTTCAGGTAGTGTGTGTGTGTCCTGCAGTGGTGTGTGTGTGTGTTACCTGTAGGTTCAGGTAGTGTGTGTGTGTGCAGTGTGTGTTACCGTAGGTTCAGGTAGTGTGTGTGTGTGGTGTTTTGTGTGATGTGTGTGTGGTGTGTGTGTGTTGTGTGTGTGTTCCTGTAGGTTTCAGGTAGTGTGTGTGTGTGTGTGTGTGTGGTGTGTGTGTGTGTGTGTGTGGTTACCTGTAGGTTTCAGGTAGTGTGTGTTGTCCATGCAGTGGAGTGTGTGGTGTGTGGTAGCCTGTAGGTTCAGGTAGTGTGGTGTGTGGCATGCAGTGTGTGTGTGTGTGGTGTTACCTGTAGGTTCAGGTAGTGGTGTGTGTCCTGCGTGGTGTGTGTGTGTGTGGTGTTACCTTAGGTTCAGGTAGTGTGTTGTGTCCTGCGTGTGTGTGTGGTGTGTGGTGTACCTGTAGGTTAAAGTAGTGTGTGTGGTCTGCCGTTGTGTGTGTGTTACCTGTAGGTTCAGGGTTAAGTCTGTGTGTTACATGTAGGTTCAGGTAGTGTGTGTGTGGTGTTACCTGGGTTGGGGAAAAAAAAAAAGGGGGGGGGGGGTTCAGGATAGTGTGTGTGTGTGTGATGTGTGTGTGTGTGTTACCTGTAGGTTCAGGTAGTGTGTGTGTGTCCTGCCAGTGTGTGTGGTGTGTTACCGCGGTGGTTTGGACGTATTCAGGTAGGTTGTGTGTTTACCTGTAGGTTCAGGTAGTGTGTGTTACTTAGTAGGTAGTGTGTGTGTGGTGTGGTGTGTGTTTACCTGTAGTTCAGGTAGTGGTTGTGGGTCCTGCAGTGTGTGTTGTGGTTTACTGTAGGTTCAGTCAGTGTGTGTGTTGTTACCTTATAGGTTCAGGTAGTGTGGTGGTGTGTCCTGCAGTGTGTGGTGTGTATGACCTGTAGGTCAGGTAGTGTGTGTGTGTCACTGCAGGGTGTGTGTGTGTTACCTGTTAGGTTCAGGTAGTGTGTGTGGTCCTGCAGTGTGTGTGTGGTGGTGTGTTAACCTGTAGGTCAGGTAGTGTTGTGTGGTGTGTGCCTTACCTGTAGTTCAGGTAGTGTGTGTGTGTGGTGGTGTGTTTGTGGTGTGTGGGTTGTGTGTGTGGTGTTACCTAAAGTAACCTGTAGTTCAGGTAGTGTGGTGTGTGTGTGTGTGTGTGTGTGTGTGTGTGGTGTGTGTTACCTGTAGGTTCAGGTAGTGTGGTGTGCTGCAGTGAGTGTGTGTGTGTGTTACCTGTAGGTTCAGGTCAGTGTGGTGTGTGTCCTGCGTGTGTGTGTGTGTGTGTTACCTGTAGGTTCAGGTAGTGTGTGTGTGTCCTGCAGTGTGTGTGTGTGTGGGTTGCTGGTTACCTGTAGGTTCAGGTAGTGTGTGTGTGTCCTGCAGTGTGTGTGGGTGTGGTGTGTTACTGTAGGTTAAAGTAGTGTGTGTGTGTCCTGCAGTGTGTGTGTGTGTTACCTTAGTTCAGGTAGTGTGGGTGTTACCTGTAGGGTCGGTAGTGTTGTGTGTGTGTTACCTGTAGGTTCAGGTAGTGGTGGTGGGTGTGTGTGTGTGTGTGTGTGTGTGTTTACATTTCCTGTAGGGATTCAGGTATGTGTGTGTGTCCTGCAGTTGTGTGTGTGTTCCTGTAGGTTCAGGTAGTGTGTGTTACCTGTAGGTTCAGGTAGTGTGTGTGTGTGTTTACCTGTAGGTTCAGTATGTGTGTGTGTGTGTGTGGGTGTGGTGTTACCTGTAGGTTCAGGTAGTGTGTGTGTGTCCTGCAGTGTGTGTGTGTGTTACCTGTAGTTCAGGTAGTGTGTGGTTTTACTGTAGGTAGTGTGTGTGTGTCCTGCAGTGAGTGTGTGTGTGTGTTACCTGTAGGTTCAGGTAGTGTGTGTGTGTCCTGCAGTGTGTGTGTGTGTGTGTGGTTACCTGTAGGTTCAGGTAGTGTGTGTGTGTCCTGCAGTGTGTGTGTGTGTGTGTGTTACCTGTAGGTTCAGGTAGTGTGTGTGTGTCCTGCAGTGTGTGTGTTGTGTGTACCTGTAGGTTCAGGTAGTGTGTGTGTGTGTGTGTTTACCTGTAGGGTTCAGGAGTGTGTGTGTGTCCATGCAGTGTGTGTGTGTGTACCTGTAGGTTCAGGTAGTGTGTGTGTGTGGGTTTTACCTGTAGGTTTTCACGTGTGTGTGGTGTGTGTGTTACCTATAGGTTCAGGTAGTGTGTGTGTGTCCTGCAGTGGGTGTGGTGTGTGTACCTGTAGGTTCAGGTAGTGTGTGTGTTCCTGCCGTGGTGTGTGTGTGTGTGTTACCTGTAGGTTCAGGTAGTGTGTGTGTGTCCTGGTTTGTTACCTGTAGTTAGGTGTGTGTGGTGTCCTGCGTTGTAGTTACCTGTAGGTTCAGGTGTGTGTGGTGGGTGTGTCTGCGTGTGGTGTGTGGTGTGTGTGTGTGTGTGGTTTAGCCTGTAGGTTCAGGTAGTGTGTGTGTGTCCTGCAGTGTGTGTGGTGTGGGTTCCCTGTAGGTCTTGTGGTAGAGTGTGTTTAAAGTGTCAGCGTGTCGTGTGTGTGTACCTGTAAGGTTAAGGTTAGTGTTTGTGTGGTCCTGCAGTGGTGGTGTGTGTGTTACCTTAGTGTCAGTAGTGTGGTGGTGTGTTAACTGTCGAGTTCAGGTAGTGTTCGTGGTGTGCATGCAGTGTGTTGTGTGCTTCGTACCTGTAAGGTTTAGGTAGTGTGTGTATGGTTACCTTTGAGGTCGGTCATTGTGTGTGTGTGGTCCTGGCAGTTGTGTGTGTGTGTTACCTTGTAGGTTCAGGTATTGTGTGTGTGTGTCCTGCAGGTTGGGGTGGTGTTTACCTTGTAGGTTAAGGTAGTGTGTGTGTGTGGTGTACCTGTAGTTTATCAGTTAGTGTGGTGTGGGTCCTGTCAGGTGTGTGGTTATGTAGCAGGTGTGTGTGTGGTTTTACAC
Source organism: Larimichthys crocea (assembly GCF_000972845.2). Taxonomy (NCBI): domain Eukaryota; kingdom Metazoa; phylum Chordata; class Actinopteri; family Sciaenidae; genus Larimichthys; species Larimichthys crocea. The sequence goes on along the minus strand of NW_020854279.1, from coordinate 293 downwards.
TGTTACGGTTCAGGTAGTGTGTGGTGTGTGTTACCTGTAGGTTCAGTAGTGTGTGTTGTGTCCGTGTGTTTGACCTGTAGGTTCAGGGTAGTGTGTGTATTGTCCTGCAGTGTGTGTGTTTGTGTGTTACCCCTGTAGGTTCAGGTAGTGGTGTGTGTCCCTGCGTGTTGGTGGTGGTTTTACCTGTAGGTCAGGTCAGTGTGTGTGTGGTCCGCAGGAGTGTGTGTGTGTTACCTGTAGGTTCAGGTAGTGGTGTTGTCCGGCCAGTGGTGTGTGTGGTTTACCTGTTAAGC
>NW_020854278.1:0-683 GCF_000972845.2 Larimichthys crocea | reverse complement strand
ATTCAGGGTTCTTGTTCTGGTTATATTGCTGAAATGTTTAAGAAACCAATTATTTTGAAAGGAAAGAGACAAGAGGACTGTCTACTACTGGTTAAGCAGGCGTACACTGTAATTATTCTGAATGATGAAAATGTTGTACCTTTTGTGTAAGAAAATAATTTGAGAATGATGTAGAGTGGTCCCTCGTTTATTGTGGAGGATACGTTCTTAAAATAACCCGCAATAAACAAAATCCGCGAAATAAGTTTTACAATTGTTATACATGTTTTAAGGCTGTAAAAACCCCTAACCACACACTTTTATACACCTTTTTACACGCATTTTGTACAGTACTCCCTTAGTTAATCAGGACGCAGAACACAATGCGCGTTCATACTGTACAGTACGCTGTAAAAAAAAAAAAGCATGCAAAATTACACAAAAAAAATCTGCGAAACAGCGAGTCTGCAAAAAGTGAACCGCGTTATAGCGAGGGACGACTGTATATGAAATGTATTTATTTTGCTACAGTTTTCACGTGTGTTCTGTAACTTCATTGAGAGATTAAAATCGTTGTGGACATCAGTAAGAAGCGTGAGTCGTGTTACCAGGGTAGATACACCCTGCTGGCATGATTTCCCGGAAGAAAGATTCAAGTCTCCCCGACGGGGAGTCGCTACAAAGAATCGGCTCGTCCGCGAACG
>NW_020854277.1:0-838 GCF_000972845.2 Larimichthys crocea | reverse complement strand
CTGAGTTTTGACTTGGCAAAATTACCAAGCGACCTCACAAATTCCATTTTGAGACAAATGCTGCTAAATTTTGACTCGTGCAAATACTCGGAAATACATGACATCACCTTTTCCCAATTGTGCCACCCCCTTCAAACCAGTGAAAAGCACACACAACCCCAACTATTTCACTGATTCTGCTGAAATTGGATTATATTTTATGGAGAAAATGTTTTCTGATTTCTCTCTGATGTCCTACAGCTGCTCCACCTCAAGGTGCAGATGTGGAGCTAGGTGAGCGAGCAACAAACCCAGCAGAGGCAGAGATGAAGAGGTGAGGAGACAAAAGCTAAGAAGAGAAAAAGAAAGTCACTAGACAAGAGTAAAACTGGGATTGACTATTAGTGGTTTATGAAATAAAAGACTGAAAGACAGATGTGAACTTCTGGCATCTGGACTCGGATGTTGTTGACTTGCTAGTTTTTGATCATGAGTAATGTCAACATAACAAATCCATGCATACAGCTGTTAATATTTACACCAGGGCCACAACACTCTGACATTGGGGCTGCTAAATTGCAAACATACCAATTTCTACATAGAGTGTAAAGCCTGTAAAACTGTGCTATTTAATTTCTCAAGATACTCCACAACTGAGGCATGTTAAGAGTTGACAGGAGTACATAACCACAGAATTCACATGAAATATTACTGGTTTTGCAGTCATCTAATGGATGTAGCCAAAGTTGTGGTGGACTTACCGACATGATGCGGTCATTAATGATGCGGCACATTTCTATGTCCTCCAGGTTGATGTTCTTCATGTCTGTTGCCAGGCTTTGCGATGCGCGCCTGTAGG
>NW_020854275.1:0-1150 GCF_000972845.2 Larimichthys crocea | reverse complement strand
GAATGCCTCTTTGTACTGCTGAACGTGTGACGCCACAATTGTGAAGTCACAATTTTTATGGTGTATTTTGTTTTGATAATAGCATTAAGATGCTTTTAACCTGTCTACAATAGGCAGCGCACTGATTTCTGTTGTGGGAAATTAAAATGTTAAACCCATCGGTAGCCAGCAGGGGGCAGCGGGGCACTTTATGTCAGGTGTTTACAACAGTCGCTTTACGACTTTTGGGACATCACAGAAGGTTTCCCTCATTCTGCTGAGCGAGGCTGAAACGAGCGGAAGCAAGGTTGCCCTGTCTCACTCATTTTTCCTGTTTACAGGTTTGTGAAGCTGTAATTTACTGGTGTTTACTTTATGAACGTGTCGAGTAATATTTGAGTTGTCTGGAAAAAGAACGGTAACAAAATATGTGCGTATAAGGTGAAGAATGAATGTTACTAGCATGCTGCGATTAGCACAACATGGCGCTGCACACTTTCTTCCCGCGGTGCGTCATTCAGGGGTTTATTTGGTGCTTCTGTACATTTGGTTTGATGTATAAATATTCTGAAAACATTGCATGATACATTAAATATGTAAACATTGTTAAAATCTGTTAAAAAAAGCTTTATTTACATCTAAAAACAGTAAAGCCGTAAGAGCCTGCGCAGAAACCATTTCATTACTAGGAGTAGCCGGTTAAGAGCTATTGAATGCTCATACAAAGAAACCTGTGACTAGGACAGGAATGGTAATTTTATTTACCATTTTTTTTATTATAGAGTGGAATATTTTGAGCCAGATTCTAACGGGTATATCAATAATTGAAGACTTTTTTAAGGCATAAAAAGCCCTTCTCCCCTTGCCTCTGAGATTGTTAACGGTCAGATAAGAATTTCCTCTAGAGCTAATTTTGAGTCCTAAATATATGTAGTTATGTGTGTGTTCAATGTCAGCGGAGCCCAGTAAGAACTTTTGGTTTGGGTTTCCCTGACATATGGGTCGTTTCTGAAAGACCATAATTCTCGTCTTTTCTGGGTTAACTGTCAGGGCCCAGGGCTCACAGAAGTTTTGCAGATCTAGTTGCTGTTGTAATGCCTCTTTAGATGGAGCTAACAGTATTAGATCATCTGCAAAAAGTGTGTTGTACATATTCTGATAATAAAGACAG
>NW_020854274.1:0-745 GCF_000972845.2 Larimichthys crocea | reverse complement strand
ATATTTTTTAAGAAAACGGGGATCCCATAGTTCAAAAAGTTGACGTGATAGAGAAAAACTGAGATCAGTTTTGGATTCCGCACCCAAAAATGAGTTAAAACAGCTGTCCGATCTAACTCAACAAAAATTGTGTTCCCCCAGTGTAATTGATTTTCTAAATGTTTCTTTATCACCCCCATGTTAAAAAGTTATTTCTGCGTCATTGCTGTTATGGTAACATAACATTAGACATTGTATCATCTGACATTCTTATTCAGTGTTTTATGTTTACTTTAACTTTTTCCACAGTCGTGTAATTTTAACAGCCATGTTTGAGTATGAGAATAGCTTAAAGTAACATTCAGGCATGCTGACTGGTAAGAGGTGAAAAAGGTTTTTTTAATATACTACTAAATGCTAATTACTGATGATTTTATGATAACTCTGGTGCTGACATAGTACGTAATGAAGTAAAGTACATAATAAAGTACAAAGTATTCATTTAATAGACCAAAAGTGTATAATTAGCAGAAATCCATCAGAATTAAGGCAGAAGTTGCATTTAGTTGCTATATCGACTAATACAAGAGAATATTCAAATAATTATTGAACACAAACATTAGTTAGGGATTGCAAGCTAGCAAAAAAGCCGGGTCTGTTTGTTACTGAATCCAACATGTAGATAGGAAAGTTAAGAACATTGATAACACTGGGGAACACAATTTTTGTTGAGTTAGGTCAGACAGCTGTTTTTAACTCATTTTTG
>NW_020854273.1:0-649 GCF_000972845.2 Larimichthys crocea | reverse complement strand
GCTGAGACAACAAGTTTTTATTTATTTATTTTTTAATGCATAGAAGTTGTTTGAAAGGTCACGTGGTGTACACAGCCAGTGGCGGGCTGCGCGTTGATGTAAACAGAACAAGTCCTCAGTGTTGTTGTCGGTGAGATTAGCATAATATGTGAGTGACGCTGAGCTGTTTGATGGGAGAATCAGCGCGAGTCGAGCCCCGTTATTTCCTCCGTTACACCCCGCCGTGAACCGGTGCTGACACACGGTCTTGTTGTCAACAACATAGGATAACCACCAGCAGCAGCAACCACAACTACTACTACTACAATAGGCTGTCAGTGCTGCTGCTGCTGCTGGCCGTATGGACTCAGCTCCCCACAACCTATAGCCTTCCAGAGAGCGGAGCGAGGCGGGAGAACAGACCCAAGACAAGAGAGGAAGACGCGGAGGGAGAGAGGCAGGAGACCCGGGGAGACGGAGAGAGGGGACTAAAAATAAAAAAAAGAAGAAGAAGGATTAAGAACCACCGGAAAATGAGATGGGGTGACATTTTGTGTCGGAGCCCGCTCCTCTGAAACGGACTGACGGACTGTGGCTGTGTGAGGCTGGGAAAAAAGAAAGAATATTTGAGGCCATTGTTATCAGGCGGCAGCGGTGCAAGCAGCGCTGG
>NW_020854272.1:0-534 GCF_000972845.2 Larimichthys crocea | reverse complement strand
ACTCGATCTTCTCCTCCGGCTCCACATCCTTCCTGAAACACACAGAGACAAACAGGTCAAAGGTCAGAGCAGAGCTGTCAATCAACACAAGTCACATATTTATAGAAAAGTGTAACATTATGATGCGTTAAATAGATATTAAACATCTGAATAAATGTTAAAGTCATCAGTTCTTTAACAGAAATGTTCTGACTTCATTCCATGTGATTATTGATGAAGGTTTCATACTTTGCCTCTTTCTGGACTTTCTCCATCATGTCCTCTTCTTCTTTCTCTTTACTGGTGATTTCAGCTCTCACCTGAAACACACACACACACACACACACACACACACACACACACACACACATTAAAGTTTGACACTATATTATACATATAATGCAGTAGAGTATAGAAAGTTTCATTCCATATATTCAGACTTCATTCAATATATTCAAGGTTTCATTCAATATATTCAAATATTCAGACTTCATTCAATATATTCAAGGTTCACTCTATATAGTCAAAGTTTCATTCGATATATTCAAAGGTTTA
>NW_020854271.1:0-527 GCF_000972845.2 Larimichthys crocea | reverse complement strand
TCTGAAGAAACAGCAGTGCAGTTCCCTTGGAAGAACGAAAACCCTCTCCTGGCTGCGATCTCCCCGGCTGGACACCCACTGGCTGTCGTCGTGGCTGCAGTCACGTCTCCTCACCAAGGCCTCGTGGTTCTGTTATCACTGGATCTCCTCCTCGCTGTGTTGGACGGGGTGAGATCCCGGACGAGCCCCCAAGATTTGTTACGGGTCCCAAATGTGGAACCTCGACACAAATACAGTTGTCTGTGGAAACAGACGGAACAAGGACCAATGAAAACACGGAGCCGTACGTGCGCCGTCCAAATCGCGTCTCTTTATTTCGTACATATTCAAAATATAAAACATCCTTAAACTTGTACTAAATTAACATAAATAAACCATGTGCAAACAACGAAACATGTACAAAATGTCAAAATTATCAATTTTTGTCATACACCGACCTGTGGAAACAGACGGAACAAGGACCAATGAAAACACGGAGCCGTACGTGCGCCGTCCAAATCGTGTCTGGCGAGTGGGCGGATGTTTAC
>NW_020854270.1:0-749 GCF_000972845.2 Larimichthys crocea | reverse complement strand
TCTCTTCTCTTCTCTTCTCTTCTTCAAACAGTCAACTTTTATTTTATTTTGTAGTGAATCACGACCCTGAGGCTCCAATGCCCAATGGCGCAGAAGCAGCAAACACTACAGCAGATAACAGTGATCAGACCACTGCACGAAACACAGGTACGGTAAAAATAAAATCACCCAGTGCAACACGAGCACGATGATATGTTGGATACAAAGTGACAAACTGAAGAAAAGTGGTTGTTTCTCACAACTCATCTGCTCTTTTCTGTAGTCTATGAGATGATAACAGACCCTCCACCTCTGCCACCTCGAAGACCTCAAGGTAACTTACTTTAGAAAACTTCATATCTTGCATGTTTGTGGCTCATAAAACCTAAAAATGTTTAAATATGACTGTTATAAAATAAAAAATTTGCTTCATGTATTCATTTTTTCCCCCCCAGGGCACAATGATTTTTTCAAATCTCCACCTCAACATCCTCCAAGTGTTCACGGTGAGGATAAGAATGCCTGTGCATGAAAAATGTTTCACTAATGTTTAGATGTCATTGAGATTTCATGTGGTTTACTTGTTTCCTCTCTCTCCATCTCTCTGGACATGAAGCTTCTGCCCCTCCTCCCCGTCTTCCTCAAGGTAAATACAAAAGCATTAAAAACTGCCTGTACATATCAGTCAACTACTTCCCCTTGTTGACGTGTCGTGTAGACAACTTTTACTTTCTTATGTGATATATTCACTTTTATTTTTTCCTCTTAGC
>NW_020854269.1:0-1200 GCF_000972845.2 Larimichthys crocea | reverse complement strand
TGGGGTCCAGAGTCTGTAAAAAAAAGGAAACACATCCGGTGTCTAGTCTTGATCAGAAAGATGGTATTGCGAGGAGTGTTGGTGATTCATACCTTGTTGGCTAGAAGATCCAGCGCTTCATCCAGCACATGTGAGGCTTTGGAGAGGAAAAGCTTCCAGACAGGTCTTGAACTTGTGGAGTTATAGGAGCGATTGCAGGCCAACGTCGCTGCCAGATCCTCTGCTTTCAACGCTGACAGCTGTGTGACGAAAGAGCCAAATAATTAAAGAAGATCAGAAAACATGTAGTAGATCACACTAAAACTGTTGTCAGTAGATGTTTTGATGTCTCACCGATGCACAAGTGAATTCCTCAACAGAATGGTAACAGTGGTGTCCATCTATCTGTGCGCTGTCAAGGCGATGCTGCAGCTTTGTGCTGTAGTTTCAAAATATCAAACATTTACTGACAGTGAAATATTGAAATACAATATAAGTAAGAAACAGAAAGAGGTTCATAAATCCCACCTGTTGACTCCAGCACATATGTCTGTTTCTGTTAAAAAGGGAATAAATGATTTATTGGTGATTATTAGCTTTAAAAAATACATCATTTTATATGTTAAGTTTAATTTGGTGAGACAACTTACCATTTGTCATGGTTACAGTGCACTGTTGGGAGAAGAAGATTAAAATGGTTATGAGTCTTCTATCATCAAACCAGTATGACACTAAATCAACTAAAATAAACATGAAAATCACATTTAATTACCTTTCCACTGTATATGTTGCAACCTGTGACAAAACGGAGAAAAAAGCAACTTATAACTCAGAACATGCATACTAAAATACTCAATTCAATGCTAAGTTTACATCATGACAACACAATAACAGGGAAATAAAGACACGTTCATGTACAATAATAAACTGCACAGAATCTGCTTCTTAATAATGACAAATTATCGTCTTTTAGCAGTCTCAGAAATTATCTGAAATGGTGTGCTATGATTTTTCTTAGCGATTGAATCTTTGGCATGAGTAGACAACATGTTAAAACGTGTCACCTGGTGGTAAGTGCTTGGACAAGACCATCTTGGTGTAAATGATGGATGATGCTGCATCATAATAAACTCCAGCCATGGCCATGTCCAGTCTCTTAAACCTGGAATATCAACATGTGAGATTAACGTCACAATTTTTTGTTTTCATATAATTATTTAT
>NW_020854268.1:0-6554 GCF_000972845.2 Larimichthys crocea | reverse complement strand
GTGTTTCCGTCTCACCGAGATGCTTGCGTAGCGTCGATCCACTTGGGAACGAAGGATTTCCCTTTCTCTGAGCACAGGGCGAGCACGGCGTTCCAGGCGAACGGTCCCAATACCCTCTATAGTCATCGTTCAGTGTTTCTATTGTGCACACCACTTGTTTGCCAGGTGCAGTAGCCCGTCCTCATTGTTTCTGTTCCATAATACCGTTGTTTAGTTTCTGGCAGGCTGTAGGCATCACGAGACTCGTCCAGTCTTCAACCTCATAGGATTTGCTACCTCCGCTTTTCCAGATAGCCACGTACCATTCGGGGACAGTCCTGAAGGTGGATTGCGCCTTGGAGCATATGATATTCTTGCCGTGTTTCACGTACGAACGGGTCTGCTGACCGCTAAAAAATTCACTTTCGATCGCAGGCGGACCGATCTGTCGATTCGAACACTTCCACGTAAAGCACCAACCCCGATCATCGCCTGGGCGAAGCGTACCATTGGTGTATTATGTACAGTGGGTGCGTCGCACAATGGGTGTGTTGAAATTGGGTTATTTGGAAACGATGTGACAATGACCGGAATCTCTCGTGTTTCCCATCCTTTTCGTGTTTCCATCGTTTTTCTTCCTGTGTAGTATACGAAGGTAATCGCAGATCGAATCATGCAATGGAAACGTCCGAAGCCAACTCTACACCCTCCCTCCCCAAAAGTGCTAATTAGTAAGGACTACACCACACACCGCATCCACCGGTTTCCACTCTGACCTCCAAGACAAACCCTTGCCTTCCTGGTCACGGACCGAGCTAGGTACATACAACATGTGTGTTGGGTAATAAGAATATCATAATAAATAATAATAAGAATAATAATAACTAATAAAAATATTCTAATCACTTTTTTGTTTGTTTTTTTTGTTGTTTTTTGCTTATGCGTACAGTGACCTGATATAAAGACTGAGGCACTAAAGATTTCCGTTTCCACGTTTCTTTTATTGTACACACAGTATAGATATGCAAACAGCATCACAACAGCTTTTAAGCAATCTTTGCAAAAAAATAAATTTCCTCAACATCCACATCCCGCTATCTCCTTAGTGGCGTTATCACACTGTCGTTGGTATTTTGTTCCTCAGCGGTTAGCCCTCAGAGGTATTGTCCTAGGTTTTGCGGCTTTGTCCTCAAATACTCAAAGTAGACGCTGATGTTCCGTGTTCACATGTCCAGACAAGCAGGGGACTTACCCTCCGCATACGCGAGTAGATCGCTGCCAGAGCAGTTTCGTTGCACTACGTCAGAGGCTTTGCTCTGCGTTACGGATGGCTGACATTTGAGCGGCGCTTGAGCAGTTCTCCTCTCTCCCTATGCTGAGCACACTAACACCACTTCGGGCCATATGCGGTGGACTGTCGGAACGGCTCGACAATAAGGCGTTTGTATCACTGAACTGCTGTGGGTGATATCTGTGTAAAAAGGTCCATAGGGTTCAACGACCAACCCCTGGTTTGTAGACTGATGTCTTCGTATCGGCCGGTGCCTAGTATCAAAACGTCCAATACGCGAGTTTGCTCGGAGATCGCTGTCGCTCATGTGAACGCCACATATTGTACAGTGTGTAGAGGTTCGCCAGCTTCGCCGTGGTCAGAGCGACCGCGGTCCAGCGCGTGAAGGACCTCTAGACAGCGTCCCTTCGCCTACATCTGTCTGGAAAAGAGTTTGCCGGCTGCGCATGAAAGTCTTCACTTGTTCCGGCAACCTGAACACGTCCCAGCTGTTTGCATTGGCATTGGATGGTAGCCTAGGCCCCAGCACGCCCCACACGGGTCGCCAGAGTGCCGCATGTAACACAGTGTCGCCAGGCATGAGATTAAGTCCGCTCCTGGAACCCGGGCACGCCATCTCCATATCCTCGCTGGTTGTAATGCACTTCACAGAGTGAAGCCAGAACCTTGAGACAACAAAATCTGCAACTCTGGAGAAGGCACTGTCCAAGACGGTAGGCAAGGTGAATTCGCAGTCTCCGTCATCACGTCCATTCCCGCATCGCGCGCAGGCACGAGGTCCACCCCCTCCCGCGCGGGCCTCGCCGACGAATAATCCCTTACCACACGACTTGGTAGAACGGGTCTTCATAGATGCGGGCAAACGTCCTGGTACAAACGGGTGCACCTGGAAGAGGTGTGCCAAAGCCAAGATGTCTTGTAAAACCTGGGATTGTGTTGCCGAAATCGTTGTCAGCAACAAGCCCTGTCATCATTTCGATGGTCCATGATGCACGCGCCCAGTAATAGAGAGGTACTGGTTTGCTGCTGATCACCAGTTGCGTTTTTCGCAACGGCCGTCTTGTCCAAAGTTCGGAACTCTCTGACTATCAGCTCGACGTGTCAAGCCTTTCTCCGGAGGGCCCTAGGAAAGATTGGACCCGTTTGTATAATCTGCATGTTCACATTTGCGCTAGCGTATGCAAGCAACAAGGGAGCTGCTGGGATTCAGATTCCGGTGAAACAAGTTCGCTGGGCGTGGCTCTGCAAACCCGATTCCACTCCGATTCCCAGTTCGAAGTTTGGCATTTTGTGGATCTCCTGCGGTTCACAGTTAGCACGAGAGAACGAAATCGGTCCGGACGCGTCCAACCCCCTTGCGGGCGCGTGGCCTCGGCCAGTCCCCTGAGGAGAGTAAAGCCATCGCCGATGGGTAAGTTTGCATTTTGACTTCCCTGACCTGGCCAAGGCGAAGCGGTCGCAATGTAATGTAACACCATTCTCTTGTACGTGATGTTCCGAAGGTCTCCAGGTGGCGGGTTTAAACCCGGTGTTTTCCAGTGTTTGTTCTCCGCCCCAGATAGCCCTGGGTCTTCGTGACTCTCCATCTCCGTCGCGGGTTCACCGGGTGGTTCATCTAGGTTTTACCCCGATCGCTGGAATAGCCATCATCACTGTGGGGTGCGACGTACCCCATATGATCCACTGCAACGTTGGTCCATCGGAAGTGACACGCGCGTCGGTCAAGTCGCCTCGTATCCATTCCAATGAGTGTCTCGGAAAATTTTCTTTGAAGCGTGCTTGAACAGAGTCGAACAGTAACCTACCACCCTATCGACGCTTACCGGCTATCATCTTTCCTCTCCCGGGGGGTCTTGTGTGAACGTTTTGTGTTGTTTGCGAAAACCCCCAGTAGAAACCTGAGAGCGCAATCGTTGAAAACACACGGCTACATCTTCGGATATGCGGGGTCCCGTCGTACATCTCGCGGCGGTGCCCCATCTCTTTTTTCCTTTTTTTTCGTCTGTGTTTTCGGGTTCACCAACAACACAACGGTGTGTGTGTCAGTTTCAAGTCCGTCACCGCGAATTGTGACTCTTGCAGTGATCACGGTACCCACAGAACACCGACGGAGGTGCTGTGGTGTTGCTGTAGACTCTGTGGCATAGTCCTGTGGGAGTATGGCCTTTGAAACATTTCCCGTGCTGACGTCAGTGACGATGTTGTTGGAGCGCTTTGTGTCTGTCGTCCCGCTTTCTCTGTAACATTGCGGTGGGCGGACATGGTTGTGAAACAAGCGCCGCAGGGGGGAAGGAGAGGAGAGGATAAGAGCAGGAGAAGGGGATGGAAATGGTGTCCGGTTGTCAGCGGGCAGCGTCAGCAGCGGCGAGTAATCCCCGCAGATCTCAGGCAGGTGCGATGGACAAAACTGGACCGCGACTCTCGAAGCGCATGCCTTCTTCTCTTCCGCTCAGCATGTCAATGACAGTTCACATTCAGAGGTCGTGAAGCGAGGGTCAGCAGCCTATCCTTCAGAGCTTCAAATTTGTTCTCCGAGTTCGCTACCCAACCACGTATGAGGCACATCGCGACCTTCCTGTCCCTCGTGACCCTGACTTCTTCACTTCTAGTCTTCTTCCGGATCCAGTGTTTGGCTCCAACATTTGCCAGTTCACCAGAACCGGTCCGACAAAACATATGCGATTTCTGACCGTTGTCCGCGCTCCCAACCATGGCGCGGGGCAAGGCCGCGTGAGTTTCCACAGGTCCCATCGACTTCATTTGGTTGAGCATGCCCTGCTCGCATCTCGAGGGGACCATAAATAGTACAGTGCAAGTTTGAGCGCACGCCGACGGAATTTCTCTTCGTCCGCGTCGAATGTTGAGAGACCTGTGGATCCTTGGGCACGAGACATACGGTAACAACGACACACGGCCCGGTCTCACATGTACAAAGACGCTTTTGCAGTCGGATTCTTTGAGAAGCGTATTTCCCGACGCTTACAAGTGCCTGGAAGGTCTCTTGTCCTGCAAGCGCACATGTCCTCTGAGAGAAACCCAACACCCTCAAAAACAATCTGTTCCCTGGTCGAACCAGGGGTTCTTGTAGTGGTTTGTCCGTGCGTGTTTGGTCAATCCAAGAGCTCTAACGGTTGCCATTCGAGAATCCAGAGTTGTGATAAGTGGGCATCATAACCGCCCTGTCGTGGCCCACATCTTCCAAGACGAGGCAATAGAGTATTGGGTTGTCACGGCAACAAGCGGAGGGCTCCGCTGCAGCCGACCTGGCCCACTAGACCCCCCGCTCACCTGTTTGTCTGGTCACCAAACACTGGCGAGGAATGAAGAAGGTTGCTTGAGGTGCACCCCTGGGACCAAGCGCTCAGAAGACAATACGTAGACACTTCTCCTCTCCGGGTCAGCGGTCCTCATTGTGGCGATAGAGAGGACGCCGTCCAGGGTAAGCAGGGACCATTTCTGGGTCTGGTTTTCTCCCAGGCACAAGTTTTTCTGAAGGCAGTTTCTCGTCCAGGAACGATCAGAGGTTCGGGGTCTCTCTCTTGCCAAACCGTCGTCTTCTGGGTGTTCCATAGCAAGCTTCGCGTTGTGGCATATTCGAAATACGAAGGCATGGATAGTTTCAAATCTCCGTGCTCTGCATGCTTGGAAACCTCCACCATAACTTTAGGAATTGAAAGAATCGGCGCTCGGCTGAACGTGCCCGCCTCGCCGCTTCTTTGAGCCGTTCGAACACTAGCTTGCGATGTGTTGCATTGGCGTCTGGCCCGGTGGTGAAAACTGTAGTGTTGTTGCTTGCACTCACAAGTTCTAAAAACAACATGACAAAGTAGGGCGTGTGCATAACAGCCAGGTGCTCCAAGGGCCTCAGGTTCAAGTCATCGCTCGAACTCCTCTCCGGTGGACTAGCTGAACTAGCGGTTGAGAACGTTGACGGGGGCCTTACCTTGTACTTAAACCTGCCAGCAATTCAGTGTCACACTCGCGTGCTTGCCAAAGTGAGCAGGATACGCTAAACGGCCGAGTGTGAGAAAAACACACTGAACCCAACGGGACCCTGGGAGGTTATCAGGGTGGTATAGAAGTGCGTGATGTTTGTGTAGACGGTGGCAGTCGCCGCTATCTCGAAGGTGTCCCTGGTAGCTGTGCAAGTAGCGGACGGCGTCCTCCGTGGATGTGAATGTTTCACAGTGGCCGAGAGCTCCTCCGTGGAAAGCTGCAGCGACGGCTTTCCACTTGACCACCTCATCGCTGTCGCGGTCCATTGAAGATTCTACAAGGGATATCAGAGATAGGAATGATCACGATGAAGGTTGAGAAGGAGAAAAAAAAAAAACCAAAAAAAAAACAAACAAACTCAGTTGTGGCTGTAAAGCAGAGGCTGAGCATCTCAAGTAGGCCCAGGATGGCCTACACATCTGTAAATACCATGTGGAAACGATAAGCCTGCCACACAGAGCACTCAGCGTACCACACGGGGTCTATCGGTGAGCTCGGGAGACGCTTTAAGCTTTTAAAGTCTGAAAATGGTCAGGCTGTCGTCGTTGTCCATGACTGTGTGAGATACCATCAACTTGTATTTCATATTCGCGGCGTGATAGTACAGTGTATGCTGCACAGCAAGCCCCATACAACTAGTTCCAGGTTTCTGGAGAACCCACTCCAGCAGACACGTCTTGGAGGCCTCTGTAAACGCTGAGAGCGCTCCGTGTCTGACCCCGCAGCTGAACGGTGTGTGTTGGCAGCATTCCAAAGAGTAAAGAGTACCAGAAAGTGAAACAAGACTCGTTTGGACACGGAGACCCCATTCTACTCCTACACTCTGGAAGCTCGCCGATCGCCTGTGTTGCCAAACGCAAGTCTCCTACAAAGTACGTGTGCACAAAATATGAGGTGTCCTTCGTAGGAGGCTTCGGCAGAGAGCCGGGGAACGTATCCATGTCCATCAGTATGTACCTGACCCCGTGCGCTTCGCGTTTGTAGTCTATCAGTTGCACCTCTCTCGGCAGTTTGTTTGAGAAGCCGAAGAGCCAGGTCAAGACGTTGCACTCTATATCCTGGATCTCGCTGCTGTGGTTACACCAGACTACAGCTTGCAGTCCTCCCACTCTGGGGATGGCTTTGATGCAGGCGCTTTTAGTGTCGAACCCCTTCCACCGTAGATCTAGGACGCACATGCGCTCCGTCCGCATGGCCACCTCGTGATGTTGGCACAAGATCGCGCTCGCGGAAGAACAGACGTCTATGATGTTCAGGACATTCTGAACATTCTGTTCCCGTACTCGGG
>NW_020854267.1:0-3202 GCF_000972845.2 Larimichthys crocea | reverse complement strand
TTACAAAGAAAACATTCTCAAGTGTAATATCTGGTGGCAGATATTTTGGGATTACTCTGTCCATGTTTTGGAATATCTGTTTGACATTTTGTGCATTTACACCAGCACAATAGAAGTGAATGAAATTACATTTTGTGGCTCACAGCAAATGGTGCTTAAAGAAAATATAAAAGCAAAAAGTGTCAAAAGCAGATATTTGTAGACCTAGATGAATAAAATAGAAACTATCTGCATGGATAAAAAACAATAAAGCATATTTGTATTGTTTTGGTTTGGACAAAGCCAAGCCAACTGTTTCCAGCTAAACTATTATTAATTTAACAAAAATGATGATACTGACGTTCCTCTTGTTCTTTTTCATCTGTAGACAGTAGCAGGCCTTTCAAGGAGGTGTGGGGAAGGAAAAGTAAGAGGAAGGCCAGCACTGATGGAAAGGAGTCATCAAAAACAAAGAGGACGGAATTTGAGATTTTTGACTTTACCCAGAGGGATGATGAAAAGGCTTCCTCCTCAGCAGACAGTGGCAGAGGTGGGCAGATCATGTGAAAATGCTATTATTAGTAATGAGATGATTTTATGTAACTTTTTTCAAGGGGTTTCAAGGAATGCTTTACATGTGAGGGTAACAAATAGCACATTAACAGAAAATAATAGTGGCAGTGTAAATTGGGATGACAATATTAACATATATCAGTGGCCCTGCTGAACAGATTGGTTTCCAGAAAACTGTTACAGAAAGTCCATAACTGTCTATCAAGTGTGGTTTATTGATCTAAACACACTTCAGTTCATCCAAATTACAAAGAAAACATTCTCTAGTGTAATATCTGGTGGCAGATATTTTGGGATTACTTTGTCCATTTTTGGAATATCCGTTTGACATTTTGTGCGTTTACACCAGCACAATAGTAGTGAATAATAATAGTCTGCTTAAAGCAGAATCCCCCCCTCCCCCCCCAAGTAATGTCAAAAGCAGATATCTGTAGACCTAGATGAATAAAAAAGAAACTATCTGCATGGATAAAAAAAAAAACAATAAAGCATAGTTTTATTGTTTTAGTTTGGACAAAGCCAAGCCAACTGTTTCCAACTGAACTATTATTCATTGAACTAAAATGATGATGCCTGATGTTCCTCTTGTTCTTTCTCATCTGTAGACAGTAGTGGGCCTTTGAAGGAGGTGCAGGTAAATAGTAAGAGGAAGGCCAGCAATGACGGAGGAAACCGCAACGGAAAAAGAAAGAGGAGCGCAGAGATCCTTGAGACCATACAGGACAGGAGAGGTGAGTGACTAATTTAGGCTTTAGTTTTAGGTTAATGTGAAGAATAAAATGAGGATTTATATTTGGTAGGAAGAACATAGAAAGAATTAGAGCTTTGGCAACATGTAATTGATGTTCCTTACAACTGTAGTTAAACAAAATCTGTATGTCTGTATCTTTTTAGATAAATTTGAGGCCAAATATGTGCAGCAAAATCACCTTGGTGAAGGAGGCTGTGGGGCTGTTTTTGCTGGCTACCGCAAAGCAGATAACTTACCTGTGAGTGTCACGCACACATTCTCAAACACACACACACGTACATTCACAGACATCACAATATTGTGAGGAAGTACCAAGTTCTGTTTGTGTCTTGCAGGTTGCCATCAAACATGTACCGAACGACAATGTGTTTTGCACACATGTGGTGAGTGAGCAACACCAACTGCTGTTGGAATCTGTAATTTTGGTTATCTATGAATCTAAGAAGCCTTTCATTATAATTTTTTTTTTTTTTCCAGGACAATAACGGAAAGGAGATTTCAGCGGAAGTCGATATTATGTTAAAACTTGCAGAAGGGAGAACTGGAGTGCGCACATCAGCACCTGTGTCCCTTCTGGATTGGTATGACCTGGGCGAGGAGCTGATCCTGGTGATGGAGAGACCAGTACCCTCCATGGACCTCTTCGACTACATCCATGGCAACGGAGGCTCCTTAGATGAGGAAGAGGCCAAGGTAAGCTGCTGGAGGTCCCCTGTGTTTTAAGTATTTCTACATACAGGAATGTAACGACCTGAAAACCAAAGTAATTGCTGGGAATTGTGAACACATTCCTCTCTTTGTGTTTCTGTCTCAGATCATAGTGAAGCAGTTGGTTGATGCAGCTAAAGAACTTGAGGATAAGTGCATCTTTCATCGGGACATCAAGGTGGAAAATATCTTGATTGAGACAGGCTTAAGCCCCCCCCGTCTCCGGCTCATTGACTTTGGACTTGGCTGTTTTTTCGAAGAAAGCTCATGTTACCACACTTTCTACGGTAAAATCTCTGGCTTCTACCCCTGTTCCTCACTAACTCCTGTGACCTTAACATTTAAACAAAGCTTTTCCTCATCCTGACGTCTTATTGTATATTGTAGGTACCCCTAATCACATTCCTCCAGAGTGGTTCAGTCGTCACACCTACCACGCTGGCCCCACAACAGTATGGCAGGTTGGAGTGGTTCTGTATGAATCGCTCCACAAAATAACACAATTTATGACCCAGAAATTCCTCAGGAACCAGCAGAAAATCAGCCATGAGCTGTCCGAAGGTAAGAAAGAAAAACTCACATGTAGATCTGTCAGCACACACATCTGCTCATTTTAGTGCACATGCTGCTGATTACTTTAGCCATCTGCCTCACCTTTCTCATCCCTATTTCTCTCTAGAGTGCCAGGATTTTCTCAAAGGATGTCTAGCCGAAGTCCCCGAAGAACGCCCCACCCTGGAGGAGCTCCAGCTGCACGCATGGCTCAGTTGATTCTAACTGGTAACTCTAAATCCCCCCCTCTCCCCAACCTGTGTTTGCATGGGTTTTCTCCGGGTGCTCCGGTTTCCCCCACAGTCAAAAAAAAATACAGGTTTATAGGCTAACTGGTGACTCTAATTTGGCTAATTGGTGACTCTAATTTGGCTAATTGGTAACTCTAAATCCCCCCACTCCCCAACCTGTGTTTGGGTGGGTTTTTCTATGGGTGCTCCGGTTTCCCCCACAGTCCAAGAAAATACAGGTTCATAGTCTAATTGGTGACTCTAATTTGGCTAATTGGTGATTCTAAATCCCTCCTCTCTCCAACCCGTGTTTGCGTGGGTTTTGCTCTGGAGAATACAGGTTTATAGTCTACCAACCCACCAACCTGGACGTTCCAGTCTCTCCCACAGTCCAAAAAAAAAAAAAAAG
>NW_020854266.1:0-610 GCF_000972845.2 Larimichthys crocea | reverse complement strand
GAAAACAAAGTACAAGTACTTTAAAGTGTACTGAAGTACTTCAGTGTACTTTGTATGTGTATGATGAAGTCCTGATCCGATATTGATTAGATTAAATATACTTTATTCATCCCACCACAGGGAAATGTTCCTGTTACAGCAAGCATACACTACAGAGTTAGAAAAAAAACAATAAACACAGAAATATCTCAAACCTTCAAACAGACAAGTACTGAGGATAAAAGTAGCATGATGTATAAAAAGAGTATTGTGAGGTAAAGTGACCATGACAATAACTGCAAAGGTATAAATGAAATAAAATGAACAGACTGCACCATGAGCAGGTGGAGCAGGTGTTGTGTTAGATGAAGGACCTGCTCCTCCTTCTTACACCGTGGGTGTAGCAGTCTGCTGCTGATGGAGCTGCTCAAAGACCCACAGTGTCATGTAGGGGGTGAGAGGTGTTGTCCATGGTGGATGTCACCTGAGCTAACGTCCTCCTCTCCTCCACCTCCTCTGTGGAGTCCAGAGTCCAGGACAGAGCTGGCTCTCCTGATCAGTCTGTTGAGTCTGCTCCTGTCCAGCAGACCACAGCATGAAGGAGGCCGAAATTATGAAAAGTCTTAGTAAA
>NW_020854265.1:0-809 GCF_000972845.2 Larimichthys crocea | reverse complement strand
CGCCCAGCAACACCCCGAATGGACACACAAGAACAACTATGTAAGTACACTGTGCTCACACACAGCTCACAGAGTTTGTATCAGCTGATATCTGAAGGAAAGTCTGATGTGTTTGTTTTTGTGTAGGGCAAAAAGAAGAAGAAGAAGGTGGGATGCCAGAGAAATGCTTCCACAGCTGAAGGTAAGACTGAATATTTATTTCTTTATGCTGTATAGTACTGAACAATGTGAACAATAACACTGAGGCACAAGGGTTCTTTGTATCTGAAGACTGAAAGATGTATTTTATACAAAAGCGAGAGAGCAGAGTTAAATGTCGTTTGATTCAATATTAGTATAAAAATGTTGTTTAATGCACATTTAAGAAGCAGTGTCTCATTTTTTAAAGTTTAAAAACTGATCAGTGTTTTTGTTTGTGTTGCAGCATCTGAATTCAGGCCAGAGGACAAGAGGCTGATCATGGCTCCACACACACTGGCAGGTGCGATGAACATTCCACACCTGCAGACAGGTGTGATTGGAGCCAGGCCGCAGCACCGTCGTCCTGCAGCTGCCACCATCCTGGATTCCAGTGGCTGCCCCTCTACATCTGTTGTACCATCCACAGATGTATAAGGTTCCCTCTTCTTCCTGGCAAAATGTCTTCCCTGCTACACCCAATAATGCCCAATATTGGAGCAGCTCGAAGCATCTGTTTTTGTTTAACACTGTGTTCATTAAAAATTTTTTTTAAATCAACTGTTAGTTAACTGTGAATCTGCTGATTTGCAAAGTTTAAAAATGGTGTTAAAGGTCCAGTGTATAACATC
>NW_020854264.1:0-593 GCF_000972845.2 Larimichthys crocea | reverse complement strand
CGAAGATGCTCGTGTTACATATATTTAGCTTAATTAACTTAAATTTCTGATAATAAAAAAATATATAGTAAACATTCCGTGTATTAAATTGATTCAAACGGGTTTTCCAAGCTGGCACGATTCATTCATAGCGGAACTCTTGAGCAACCCCGTTTTGTCGAGGGGAGAGTTTGAGTCCGACACTAGCTCACACAGGCTGATGCAAGTTAAATGAGTGAAGAACACTGCACGGTACGATCACTGTATTTATCCGTAATTACACCAGCCAACCAGTTATTTCATGTGACGTCTATAAGTTTATCATCTATGACACGTGGCGGCAGCGTGACGTGAATCTAGTAACAGACGATTAGCTCAGTCAGCTGTGCTGTGTGAGTGTGTGAGTGTGTGTGAGTGTGTGTGAGTGTGTGTGAGTGTTCACAGCTGCTGTGGAAGGAGACACAGATAAAGCCTTAAATCTGTTATTATTACTGTATATTGTTATTAATAATAACACTACCGTCATATCATCAGTACTGCCACCATCATCCTGCCATTATCTACCTGTTTGTCTTGTGTTTTTTAAGTCTCCCATTCTGTGTTTTTATTTTTTA
>NW_020854263.1:0-2782 GCF_000972845.2 Larimichthys crocea | reverse complement strand
TTTGGTGTTTTTCTGGGTGATTGTCATTGACACCACAAATTTGAGACACCCCCAAATTTTAATGGGGATTTTTCTCGCAGCATTCTACTAGTGCCCAATGTTTTTGTACATAGCGTAATTGACAGTTGTGAGGTTTGCTGGTGTGTGCGTTAATGGGTTTGTTGGTTTTCGTTAATTATGATGTGTTCGTTCCCGTTTGTTAATTATACTGTTAATGCGTGGGGTTTTTTTTTATTTGGATCTTAATTTTCTACCCCAGAACCTAAACCCACGGCCTCTACCAATTGCATCATGTTGGGTTGGTTGTGATCTGGGCTGATCTAGGTTTTTGTTGTTGTTGTTTCTTTGGTTTATTTTATTCTTTTTTATCAATCAATCATCCCGTTGCGGAGAAAATTAGGGCAGTTCGCTTTTGTTCTCTCCCGGTCTGGTTTGGTTGCATTGTTACCCCCTTTATATCATTCCTCTGTCTAATATGTTGACTCATAGGTTCTATAAACAAGGCGAAGAGGAGCGGCGACGCACAACACCCCTGCCTCGTTCCTCTTTCTAAAGTAAATTAATCGGTTAAGTTTCCATTGATTTTGATTCTAGCTAATGGTTTGTTATATAGTGCAGGGGGGTATTTTTGTTCTTCAAAATCCAGTTACATGTTTTTAATAATGTTGGAATTAGTTGGTCTTGCATTGTTTTGTACCAAGAAAAACCATCTGTCCCTGGAGACTGTCCCCCTTCATTCGCCTAAGTGCTCTTTTTAAATTTCTTCCTTTGTTATTTTAGATATTAATTTATCATTTCGTTCAACAGTGATTTTTGGAAGATTCACCTGGGCCAAAAAGGTCTGGTTGTCATTGCTTATCTGTGGTTGTGTATATAGTATTTTATAGTATTTTTGGAAGCATTGTTGAATTGGGTTGTTTCTTATTATATATATATATATAGATCTGCCTGTTGTTTTCTTAACCTATATGATAGAAGTTTCAGTGATTTCCCACCTGTCTCATAGTATTGTTGCTTTGTAAAAAGGAGCTTTTTCTGAATTTCTTGTATTGTTGCTTTGTAAAAAGGAGCTTTTTCTGAATTTCTTGAATATTTATTTCATCTTCAGACCGGAACGCAGTGAATGGAGTGCTGCTTGGTGATTGCAAAACAGTTGTAGTCCCTCAGTGCTCTTTCAGTCAAGGTGAGGGGAGATCCATTAAACTTATTGCAAACAGTAAGAAACTGAGGCACTGTGAGGGTAACTTACTTAAAATAGGCCTTTATTGATAATGGCTAATCTATTTAAAGAGCTTGTTCTACGCGTTTTTCGCCAAAACTGGGCCTTCATCAGGACCCAAGAGTAAATGTTGTCAGACACGGCTCAATTCACATTTAAATCGAGAATACGAGAACAATCTGCTCAGTTGAGCCAGGTAGGAAGTCAATGACCTGAACAGCATGAAAAAAAAAAAACCCTGCCAATACAAGCAGGGGTGAGACTCTGTACGAATGAAAAAAAGAAAATCAAGAGTTCATAAATCACATTGCCCGCCGAGCAGTACCCAGTCAATTCAAGAACAAATCAAAAAATCATACAATATAAATATTGAGCACAATAAGAGACAGAGGGAACCGTCATCAGAAGTCAAGCAAGAAAAGACAGCAAAAAACAACCAATAGTCACAAAATACAAATACCTCACAGAAAAGGAGAAAAGTCTAGTTCTCCATTCACCCTGGATATAAGTGGCCTTTAATGTGGGATATCCCAAATGACTCCTCTCTTTGCAGAGAGGCTTTTGAGTCTAATCCCACTCCCCTGATAGAATCTTCAATTGGTCTATGCCGGAAGATCTTTAAAGAGTCACAACTACCCATAGACTACATCTTTGTAATGACAGCCTGGGTTACTGTGGGTACCAGTTCCTAATGGCATCTTTGTTCTGCCAATCTGCCTTCCAGTATACATTGGTTCTCCCCAATGTAGAAGCGGTCCACAAGGGCAAACCCGCAAGTCTGTAAACAAACATAAGAGGTTGCAAATTAAAATAAAAGGTATTTATGTCAAATGTATGAAACCAGATTCACAAGCAAGTAAAATAATTGGCATTTAGCATATTGGCTACAGTGATTGCAAGGTCCACACCATGTAATTACCAAAATTTGTTAAGGTGGAAAAGCCATGGGTTTCTGTGATACAGGAGGAGATGACTCTAACAAGTGTTGTTCGTTCAGAGTAGGAGCTCTTTCGAAGCGAATATCGAAGAATCTGGAAGAGCTTTCTCTAAGAACACGATCAACGGGTCAAAATGTCCCCAATTGGCGTTTGACAAGTTGGTTAATAATATAAAAATAATAAAAAATTGCATTACGATAGATGTCACTGTATTTGTCACAAAATAATACCTGATCAGAAGTTTGTTGTTCGTTCATTTCTGTATTAGGGGGGCGAACAGTTTTTCTCTAGGGGACAGTTTTGCTTTGTGTAAAGCGCTGAAGATAGTTTTATGTTGAGAGCCATCTTGCCGTAAAGCTCATGGGTCATATCGAGGCAGTTGTTTTCATAATCATCAGTCAGTCACAGAGCGTTTCAGTCTCTGGAACTGACCAAAAGGAAGAGTATTTGATTACCCACAGGAGGATGAAAACTAATCGATGCTTCGAAAAATTGTGGTTGCGTCAGTTGGTTTCTGCTCCAATAAACAGAGCAGACAAAAGGAGAGCTGGTGTCGTGTGGGGTAGAACCAATACATTGACAACGGCCATGAGACCAGGCTGGATATCGGGATACTTCCTATGAA
>NW_020854262.1:0-14540 GCF_000972845.2 Larimichthys crocea | reverse complement strand
CCCAGATAACAAAGGCTGTGCCAATTCAACAGCCTTATCTCATTATAGCGTCGACTGAGGAGAAATGACCAAGTATACGCAAAGACTATGTCCACTTCATGGAAATGACATCATAAACCAGAGGAGTAATTGCAGATAAGGTTCCACAGCTGAACTCAATAAGCCACCATCATGGTATATTCCGCGACCACGAGTCTATCATCCCCACAATCTGGAAGATCTGAGTGGTTTTTGATTGTCACACGCTTCCGAAGACTCATTCATCTGCATAATGTGGAACCGCCTCTCCCTACTGTTCTATCCCGGCCTCCGCGTGTATAGCTATGTGGTCGCTGTTGAGGGTCGGTGAGTACAAATGGATGAAGAACAAACAAAGCTGTGGAGATTGGAAGTGCTGGGGTGGCTATGGGTTTATTCAGAAGGGGTCCATAGCTATAATGTGTGACGTCGAGAATGTTCCACCGTTTTTGCATGTTTTAAAGACACCAAGACTACCTAAGGTTTCCGCTGTGGGACAAGGCGATCTGGACTCTAGCTTCGGTTAACAGGATGAAGGGTGCACTTATTGGGGCAAGCCCTCCCCCCTGGTTGCTCCACTTTGGTTCAACATCTTTGCATCACAAGGGCATGGAAAATTTAGTGAAAAGCTACAATTCATCCGAGAAGCTTTTAGTCAAGGATAGTTTAACAGTGTGAATCACCTGCTGAAGCCATATTCATGGGTAGAAGAATCAAGGAGCCGTGTGTAGGAACGGGAAATCTTAGACTGGCATAAGTTTTGTTTCCAACAAGACTGATTGCAGCATACCACCTGAAGGACGTTCTCAAAACCAAGGATCGTAGATCATGGGCTCTGGGAGAACTTCACATTGAGCGAGCACGTGGAGTTCAGTTTTGCTCGAAGTGGAGAGTTCCAATTCAGAGTTGGTATTTTTAAGGAAAATCCACTGGACAAGGGAGTAGTTCTCTCAACTTCACCTCCGTCTTTGACCCATAGGTTTGGCTCCTTCATACTGGTTGCTCAGATGCTTTCAGGCCCTATGCAGAGATAGTTAGGATGGATGAAGATCTCCTGACCCACATTCTTTCAAGGGGGAATCGTGGCTGTAGAGATCAGCCTCATTTGCAGCCCTAGGATACCACCAGAGGTACTTTTCCAACCAGCTTTGTGAGGGCACGAAATACGACGTGCACATTTTCTCAGATGCAGGCCTAATGGAGACGGTTTGGGTGTTCATAATCTTGAGCAACAGAGTGATTTCAGGACGTATCAGTTGCCTTCTCGTCAGGGTAAGGCAAGAGTAGCCAGACCAACTAACAACCATCCCAAGATCGAATTGTCATCAGCTGTGACTCCATTCGCACAGCCAAACGTCATCAAAAGAAGCTTTTAGATGAAGACTTGCAAGAGTACACTGGACCGACTCTAGGTGGGTCCTTGGCTATGTGAACACGACGCCAAGAGAGTTCACACATTCGTAGCTAAATCGGATCCAAGCATAAGATTGATACAACCTGAACATGGCGACTGTAAGGCTCTGAAACAAACCCTGCTACTGCGTCCTCAAGGGGAAATGATGCAATACAGATGAAAAGGTCTAGCTGGTTGAAAGGACCCAGGCTTCCTTTGGCAGCAAAAGCTGCCATGGAAGAGGACAATGGTGGAGAAGTCGAGGGCAAAACCGACCCTGAGGCTTCGCAAGGCCTATTCTCAATGTGGGGCAAGACAAAGAAGTGAATCCGATGGCACCATCGTTTTAACCAAATTTTCGGACCTGGTACCTGGTTGGGAAAGCAGTGCCAGCTTAAAGATTTGTCAAGGAAATTGTAAAAAAAATAAGGACTCAAGTCAATACAAACGAAACAACAAACGCTAGAAGAAAAAGGATGTCCGAAAAATCTGCATCATTAGTTGGTGCAGAGACCCTCGCCGAAGAGATCCAAAAGCTCAAACTCCAGAAGGACAACCATGAACAAAGCGCAGTAATTTCATCATCACCGGTTTTGAATTGCGTTCATGATAAGAACAATTTTTCTCAGGGTGGGAGGACTCTGGTCCCCAATCAGCCCTATTCACCATGGATAAAAAAAGACATCCGGACCAATACGTCCTAAGAATCCATGTGTCAGCCCTGCTCGTCAGCCAACACATGAGCTGTGTACACCGGTCAAGGAAGAGGCATGACCATGATGAGAGACGTGCAAATGGGAATATTGATTTTAGGATGTGGAAATGTGGTCTCCTCACACATTTACAAATGTCCGGAAGAGAGAACTGAAGCGTCCCTCCCTTCACTACTGTGGCATCGAGGGCCTTTCGGCCCCTTTATCTTAAAGGAGGGAAGGAAAAGGAATTAAACGGTATTGATTGCTGTTCAAGGCCTGGGCGCTAGAGCTGTGCACATAGAGAAACTAAGGGACTTTGAACAACAGATGCATTTTAGAATGCTCTTTGACATTCATTAGCCATCAGAAGACCTGTTTCGCCAATGAAGGTGCGTAAGTAACAAATTTCAAATGGGTGCCAAGAGTGCTGTTCTGAGTTAGCTCAGGGAGAATGGATCAGGAACGTCAACGAGCATTTCGGTGTGAATTTGTGATCAACTCCCCATCACTAGCCATATGGGCGAGTCCTGGGAGCCCAGATTCGAAACGTATCCGCAGTGTCTTGACTGTATGCCAATAATGCGCAAGCAGACTCGATACCCACAACGTCTGGAGGACGTTTCCTTTATGAAACGTGGCATAATACAACAGGCAGGGCCACTAGCGGTGTGAACCCTTCCATGACCCTACAAACCTCTCATCGCCGAACCACATACTAACCATGAAATCATCATTATCCTACCACCTCCTGTACAGTTCTGTAAGGAAACCGCTATCTCGGTAAAAGGTGAGAAGAGTGCAAGTGCCTGCGAACAGAATTTGGCAAAGGTGAAGCGGAATACATGCTAAAAAACCCTCCAGGACGACGAAATGGGCAAAGACCAACCACGAAATCACAAGTGAGAATGATATGGTGACCTATACAAGAACGACAGCTCACGATAAGAAATGGAGAGCTGCCAGAGTCATGAACTCACCCAAGTGCATATGGCTGGTAACGAAATTGAAAGCTTTCTCCATCACTGAAAAACACTTGACAAGGAAAACAATACTAGACGAGTTTCATCTTGAAAGGCAGGATTCACAAGGTTGTCCCCGTTACTTGAGCAGTTAAGTACACACATAAGGTCAATACATTTTAAACCTGAAACATTGGGTTGAGTCTACAGTGTGTTTAGAGAGAAAATACCACCATTTAAGGTTTAATGAGGATTTTGGTGGGAGTGTAGGTGACGTGATAAAATTTAAGTGTCATTATGCATAAATAATTCATAAGTTAAACAATAATTTTAATTAATAATAATAATCTTATTCAAATGTAAAATTGAGGGTTAAAACGTCATGGGACATATAGAAATGTTATTGAGTCATTGTAATCAGTGAGTATTTCATTGCGGAAACTAATGTTTCGCCAGTGTGGGTTTTATAACTACGGTGAGATTTGTTGAGACCTGTAAATGCGGACACATTTACGCATGTCATCAGGCTCTGTTATTTGCATTCATTCATTATGCTAAAGTAGAAGAAGCTAAAAAAGAGAAGAAGTGACTCTAAAGGACTTTAATCCACAAGACCCTCCCTCTAGCGGCTGACCGGTAACGTTTGATGTCTCTTCCGGTAAATCTGTGATTGTTGCCACTGTGCTCTCTGCTCTGCTCACCGTGAACAATTTCCGTATATGTCTCGAATCAGCGACTATCCTACTTATCTCTGCACTACTCTCTGACTTGGTTTCTGTCCCTGTGCACGAACAGGTCTCTGACTCTGAGTAACTACAATCTGATTATTTTTCCTCCAGTTTCTGTTACCCACACTAACTAGCCTAGCTATGGCAAGGGCGTCCCTCTCCTCATCCTCTCTCCTCTCCTGCCTCGTCCTGTCCTGTTGCCAACAATGTTTTTCAGTTTACTCTAGGCCTCCTTGTAGTGATAACGGGTACTTTGTAATGAAATTGTAGTTATGTTGGTAGCTTTGGAAGGCGAGGGTCATGATAGAGGCACGTACCCCGAGCCACCACGAACAGTCCATAGCGCAGATATTTTAGCCAGTCCCCCTGTAGCCGGTGCGGTACACCACAGTAGCTTCAGCTTAGCCCGTCCCCCGCGCAGCCGAGGCTGGGTGACTGTTCGAAGGAGGCAAGCCCAAACGTGAAGCCCAAGGTACAACCACCAACCGGCTCCACGTTTCCCAAACAGAGATAGGCCCCAACAGCGACACACCCGCTGAGAGCGCACACTCTGGTCATTTGGCAGCTCATAGTCCCGAACGTGAAGTGAAGCGACAGAACCGGTGGCCCATAGTTAAATTGCTCTCGGGGCCAGAGCGGGCCGACATCGAGTCTTTTTTGAAACTGCTGGCTAAGGATAAGCGTAATACAGGAAAGATTGTTTATTTCACGTCAGGCGTAATGAAACCCCGGTGATGCCAATCGAGGTCACTAAATTAATGTTTTCTCGGTGTTTGAATACGCCAAACGATGTCGAACTCCGGAAGTTTTTTCTCTGGTCCCCCCCCAATGTGACCATTGATGACATGTTTAGCCGCATGTCGTCATTTCGACCACTGGCTGTCGAGGTGGTGTCAAGGAAACGAATGTGGGCTTCAATGATACAATTGGACACCGTTCTGGGAAAACCTGGTCTTTGATTGGGAGAGACGGACATCCATCCCACTTTGATGGAGCAGCTCTCATATCTAGAATTGGCCAATTTTATTAGCTGCTAAAATCAGTCGACAACCCAGAGTTGAGACCAGGAACAAGCTTGCAGTCTTACACGCTTCTCTGCGCCTCCATGAGAGATTGCCCAACACCAGTCCTTTAGTATAAGACTGTGTCTTTGGCCCCCGTTCCACCATACATTATTAAAGATAAAACAACAAGAAGAGGATTCATCATAAAAACTTAATACAAAATGTAAATCAGACATCTCCAACAGTGCAAAATAAGAGAATTAAAGGTGGGACTATGATATCAGGTCATCAGCATCTCTATCATCTTTGTACAGCTAAAGCTTTCTTATCAATGAATTAATATCGGGATTTTATGAGATTGTTGTGTGTTTGCCTCACTGAAACCTGCTGCATGAGGATGAATATGGTAACTTAAATTATTCACTCCTCCAATTCATTGTATACACATATTCCTGACTAGGTGGTGGAGTTGGAGCCATATTGACCAGTCTATTAATAAAATCCTAAAACCTAAACTAAATTATGATCATTTTGAAAGTCGTGTTCTTGAGCTCACTCACCCAACCTGGAAAAAACATTGCAAGCCATTTTTAATTTTGTTACAGTAATCGAGCTCCAGGTCCTTATTCGGAATTTTTATCTGAATTTGCAGAATTTGCATCATAGCGTTGAATGTCACGGTTTCAGAGGGGAAACCCAGAATCAGACCGGAACAAGTGGGTTAGAAAATGCAATTGGTTTTATTGATCGAGAAGTGATTGTGAAATTAAAAAGGGAGCAAGGTAGGGTGGTGGGGGGAGTCCAGATGGGGGCAAGTCGAGAGGGGGTCGGCTGGCAGGCCTGAAGGGTGGCGATCCACACGGCGGCTACATGGACGTAGCTGATCCCTTAGGCATAGAGACGTGTTGTGGCAGAGCAAAAAAAAGAAAAACATACAGCAGGAGGTTGCAGAAACAGGCATTACGGATACACAGTAGGATTTCGGGCTAGAGAGGCTGTAGCATAACACAAGACTTGGGCAACGATCCGGCGAGACTGGATGTGTGGCTGCTCTCCTGGACATACTGCCACTGCCGTTGAAGAGGCATTTGAAAAGAACAGGTTGAGGTGATGATGTAATGAGGGTATGATGTCAGCCAGGTTGAGAGTATTCAGGTGCAGGGACGCCCCCCTCAAACACTGCAGTAAAGGACACCAGACAACAAACCACCACACCAAACAAGAGAAACAGGTCATCCTGGCTTTGGAGTGCGTGACACTGATCCTTTAAAAACAGATAAAGTATTATTGTAAGGTAATTTTTTAACATTCATGTGTAACAACGATAGTCTTAGTACTGTGTTAGCTCTATAGATCAATCGCTTTCCTGTCAGATGGAAGATAAACAGACCATTGTCTGAACCACACGCTTGATCTTGTTCGTTCATATGGCAATGAAAATTGATCATCTAGTTTGTCTATTCCTCCACAGAATCCTCTTCTGTCTGACCATTTTTTAAGTAACCTGTTGTTTTCCTTTGAGTTCATATTAACTGCTGACTATAAGCCGTTGTACCGAAACGCCTACAGCAGATGTTTAATCTGAATAGTCCGTCCCAGACGTTTCTTTCTTCCGCTTATCCGTGGTCGGGTCGCGGGGGCAAGCGAGCTTCAGCAGTAAGCCCAACTTCACTCTCCCAGCACTCTGGCAACTCTCCCAGGGGACCCCAAGGCGTTCCCAGCCAGCCGAGAGACGTAGTCCCTCCACGTGTCCTGGGGCCTTCGCCCGGGCCACCTCCCGGAGGGACTGCCCCGGAACATCTCCCAGGGAGACACCCCTGGCCAGGAGGCATCCCACGAGAATGCCCTAGCCCATCTCAACGGGTTCGCTCAAGCGGAGGAAGCAGCGGTTGTCTAATCTGAGCCACTCGCCGATGGCCCGAGCTTCTCAACCCATCGCTAAGGTGAGACCCCAGCCACCCTGCGAAGGAAAGCTCATTTCGGCCGCGTTGTAGTCGCGAGCTTATTCTTGTCGGTCACTAACCCAAAGCGCATACCATAGTGAGGGTAGGAAACAGAGATCGACTGGTAATGAGAGCTTCGCCTTTCGCTCAGCTTCTTCTTCTTCACCAACGAGTGACCGTTGCAAGAGTCCCCGCTCACTGCAAAAGACAGCACGGATCCGCGGTTGACTCCCGTTCCATCCTTCCCTCACGCGTGAAAACCCCCCGATATACTGACTCCCCACTTAAAGGCAGGTCTCAATCCCCGACCTGGAGACTGCACTCCACCCCCTTTTCCGGTGAGACCATGGCCATCGGATTTGGAGGGCTGAGTCCATCCAAGCCGCTTCGCTCTCGGCTGCAGACCCGCTCCAGAGAGATCTGAAGGTCACGATCCGCTGAACCAACCTGAACTAGATTATTCCGCAAAAAAGGCGCGACCATCCTGAAGGCCACCGAATCGCAGCCCCGCAACGCCCTGGCTTACGCAGAAATCCCTGTACCATAAAGTTTATGAACAGAACCGGTGACAAAGGGAGAAGCCATGGCACGGATCCCAACCTCCCACGGAAACAGGTCCGCTTACGCCGGCAATGCGGACCCAACTGCTGGCAGCGAGAGACAGGACCGGACAGCCCGTATCATGGGTCCCGGAACCCCATACTCCCGAGCACCCCCACAGGAACCACGAGTGGACACGGTCCCCCCGAACGCCTCCCAGGTCCACAAAAGCACATGTATACTGGTTGGGTCAACTCCCAATGCACCTCCAGGGGCCGCGCGAAGGTAATAGAGCTGTGTCCACGTTCCACGGCAGGAGAAAACACACACTGCTCTCTGGATCCGAGGTTACGACAGATCTTGCGACCCTCCTCTCAAGGACCCCCCGAAAAAGACTGCCCGGGGAGGCTGAGGATGTGATCCCCCTATAGTTTGAAGACACATCCGTCGCGTGTCCCCCTTTTTTTGAAGAGGGGAACCACCAACCCGGTCCTGCAGGTCCAGAGGCCACTGCCCCAATGTCCACGCGATGTTTGCAGAGACGGGTCATCCAACCAGACTGCCCCACAACTCCAGAGCCTTGAGGAACTCTGGGCGGACCTCACCACCGTCCGGGTCCGCGTGGCAACAGAGAGTTTTTTTTGACTACCACTCAGCAACCTCAGCCCAGAGATTGGCTAGACCACCACGGTGTCCCCCATACTCTGCCCTCCTCAAAGGAAGACTTGCTGGTGGCTGAGGAGGTCTTTCCCTCCAGCCGACCAAGAAACGCCCCCAGTCGAGTTCATGCAGCAGCCCGTCCCCCCACTGAACACAGTGGTGATATCACTTGCTTCCGCCCTCTTATCACGCCTTAATTTGTGGTCCAGAACCTCCCCTCGAAGCCGTTCGAATCACCATGGGTCCCTCAACCGGAAAATTCTCCGCACTCCCGATTTGTTGTGCCTCCGAACCACAGAGGACCTCATTCCGCTTGGGCAGTCGATAACCCGTCAGCTTGCTTCAGGACTCCCACAGGCCATAAAGTTTTCTGTAGGCCTCCTTCTTCAACTTTACGGCAATCCCTCACCGCCGTGTCCACCAGCGGGTTCGGGGGCCACCGCCACACAGGCACCGACCACCTTATGGCAACAGCTCCGGTCAGCCCTCCTCGACAATGGAGAAAACGGAAACAAGGTCCACTCCGGAAGACTCAATGTCCCTCGCCTCCCCCTGGGGACATGAAATCAAGCGCTCCTGGAGGGGGAGTGTTGAAACTCTTTCTGACAGGAGATTCGCAGACGTTCCCAGCAACCCCGCACAAACGTTTGGGCGTGCCAGTCTGGACCGCCATCCTCCCCACAATCGAGCCAACTCACCACCAGGTGTGATCAGTTGACCGCTCCGCCCCTCGCTTCACCCGAGTGTCCCAAAACATGTGCTTGCCCAATTCTGATGACACGAACCGGACAAAGTCCCGATCATCGAACTACGGCCGAGGGCGTCCTGGTGCCATGCCACTGTGGACACGCCTTAGCTTGAAAAGGGGTTCGGTTATGGACAATCGCAGACGAGCACAGAAGTCCAATAAAAAACCCCACTCGGTTTTGCAGATCAGGGGGGCCATTCCTCTCAATCACGCCACCCAGGTCTCACTGTGCGCCGCCCACGGGACATTGAAGTCCCCCAGGAGGAGCGAGGGAGTCCCCATAAGGAGCTCTCTCCGCCAACCCCGTCAAAGACGCCAAAAAGGGTTGGGTACTCTGACTGCCATTAGGTAACACAGACGACAGTCCATACCCCCCCCCACCCCTAATGCGAAGGCAAGGCTACCCTCTCGTCCACCGGGTACCCCAACGACAGGTGCCTAGCCGCTTGTGTAAAACAATCAGTCCCACCCCGCTCTTCGCCTCGTCGCCGGGGGCAACGCCATATGGTAGAAGCGTCCATCCCCTCCGTCAAGAACTGTTCCGGAACCCACGCTTTGCGTCGAGGTGCGAGCCGCGTACTTTATCTAGCAGTTACCTCTAAAAAACTCGTGCACCAGCTCAGGCTTCCTTTCCCGCCAGAGAGTGGACGTTCACATCCCCAGAGCCAGCTTCTGCAACCGGGGTCCCGGAAGAAACCCTGCCAGGTCACCGCCTCGATCGCCCTGAGACCCCCTGGGTGGTGGGCCCAGACTTATTGCACACCTCATGAAAAAGAAGACAATTAACAAAGAAGGATCACCGATGGTATAGCCAGCAGACTCATGACCTTAAAGTAAGAGGCACGTAAGAGCTGAATGCAAATGGCGTGCCACAAAACCATCACCCTCTTGCCCGCACAGCATTGAGCAGCATTTGATAACACAATTTGGAAACAGCTGTAAAAAACGTGATATGATTTAGACGCTTTTTTCTCCCCATCGACCTTCATCAAACACCAACTTTAATAGGCCTGTCCGGTAAGCGTAGTGGTTAGCGGCCGCCCCGGGGTGTGGAGGGCTATGTCCTCGCTGCAGACTGCCCCATTTCGAAATCCCCAATCGGACGGCTAATTTACTACGGTCACTCCCCTTCGGTCTCTGCTGCCTGTCTATCTTCAGCTGTACTATCATTAGAAGGCAGAAAAGGGCCAAAAAATTATCTTTAAAAAAAACAAATAACTTTAATAATTCTTCTATCTAGAAGCCGCAACCTGTCTCTTAAGCCTCTTCACGCAGAACGGCTGTGCGGCGGTTTTTTAAGCTGCGTCCTCCTGCCCGGCGGCAGACATCGGAGATTAGGCTTGTCCATCTTGAATGGGAGTGGGAGTTCATAATGGCCATCTTCCTTTCGCCTTATGCCTTCCTTTACCTTTGACAAGAAGAGAAGTCTTCCTGAGAGACTGGGTTATTGTCTGCAGTGTGATCAGTGAAATCAGACTCCAAAGCCTTGATTATATCTGTTGGGACAATCTTGAATCCTGCACATGAAGTGTACTTCTCTCTTTAGGTCAGCAGATGCTGGCACAGCAGGTGTCACTTCTTGTACTAGGATTCAGTGACTGATTCCTATTGCATCACCATAACTGCTTACCGGATTTGAGCAGCCGATAATGCTCCAGCCAAGATCGGTCCGCTGTGCGTATGGCTGATTCTCTTCTCCAGAAAGAATCTCTTTTGGGAGAAGGGCTTGTTGGCGATCATAGCCGATCAGAAGGCCCACTTCGCAGTCCAAAGGTGGAGGGATCTTGTCTGCCAGTTGTACCAGATGAGGCCATTTCAGAGCAGTTTCGGAAGTTGGAATGTGGGACCTGTCTGCTGGAATGAACTCACGTGTGAACAGTGGTGGCAATGGAATTCTTATCTCCAGGTTGTATCCTCTCACTTGTAGATTTGTTAGTTTTTGGCAGGGTATTATTGTTGACCTTGCAGACATTGTAGATAACTGCAGGCTGGTCTTCTCTTTGTTTGTGTCAAGGTCTTGAGCCACTTGGTCCAGAATGAAAGTTGTGTCACTCTGTGTGTCTAGGAGTGCATAAACAAGGACTTCCTGATCTGGCCGTTCAGTGGGTGAGATTAAAACTGGTACAATTGAGGAGGTGTATGTGCCTGGGCCCCTTTGCATGACTCTGTTGGTGGTTGCTGTTGCGGCTATTTCTTTGGTTTCCACTTTGTCCTTTGAGTTATAGTCTCTTCTAGGGAGTGTTGACCTTTGATGTTCTTTGAAATTGTCGTCATGTAGACATGTCGGATGTCTCTTTTGACACTGTTCACATGTGCTTCTATTGTCACATCTTCTTGAGTGGTGACCGGGTTTTAGACATCCGAAGCAAAGCTTCTCTACTTGGACAAACTTAACACGCTCTGGAACCGTCCTTTCGCCGAACTTTTGACACTTGGCAAGAGTGTGTCCTGTCCTTTTGCAGAATGTGCATGATGGAATGCTACTCTGTGTTGTGTTTGTGAGCAGCGTCTTTGCTTGAATGGTTTGACTTGAATCTTTTGACTCTCGCTACAGTCATTGAGAACTTCCAATGTCTTAATATGGGGCATTGCAGCCTCACAGCCCTTGAGGAAGTCTGCAAATTCTCTTAGCTCACAACCATCTTTAGAGCTTATCCTTGGTCATCCATGCAGCTTGTCTCTGAAGGACTTCCCAATTATGAATGGGTCTCCAAAGCGTTTCTCCAACACCTGCCAAGCTGAGTCGTATGCTGCTTCTGTGCCTAGTAGGAAAAATCCCTCAACAGCTTTCTTTGCAGCACCTCCTAAGTATTTTCTAAGGTAGTACAGTTTTTCATTCTTTGGAATGTTTTTCCTGTCTATTAATGTGTCGAAAGATAGTCGCCAGTCTTTGAATTTTAAAGGATCTCCAGTGAATAATGCAGGCTCAGGTGTTGGAAGACGATTAGCGCTTATGGCTTCTGCTAGCACGTTGACCAAATCAGAGCTGTTCTGTACTTGAGGCATGGGTACTGGCTGCCGTTCTTGGAGAATAAGAGCTTGGCTTGTAACTGGCAGGGGTTGAGAAATGAATGGAGAACTTGAAACACTGAGGACTTGTGTTGTGACTGGCAGAGACTGTGGAATGAGTGGAGGGCTTGGACCATAGAGGGCTTGGGTTGCGACTGGTAATGACTGTGGAATGAAAGGTGGGCTTAAAGGGTTAAGAACTTGGAGGTCTCCTGGTGGTTCAGCGTCAGGCAAGAAATCAATTGCTACAGAGTTTTCTTCAGCTTGGTCATAGACCTTTACTCGAGCTTGTGCAGCATTCAACTTCTTAATTTCTTCCAGACGGTTAAGCTTTCTACGTTTGTCTTGTATTGCTTGTTGTCTAGCTAGGTTCTCAGACTCAAGCCTTTGAAGTTCTATTTCTTCTCTTTCTTGTTCATCCAACACTGCCAGAACTTCTTGGGATGCAGCAACTTCAGCCGCAGCCTCACTTCTTTTGACTGAGTGGATGCTAGAGCGGGTAGAACCACATTTTGATCGCTGAAGCACAGGTGGCCTTGATAACGAACCTGTTGAGTCTAGGATCGATCCAACATCGGGCCAAGACTCCTCTTCTTTACCTGTTGTATGCTCCTTAAGTTGCCTTTCTGCCTTTCGAATAATGAAATCTGTAAGGATATGGATGTAAGCACTTGCGCCTCAATTGTCATGTTTCAGAAGTTTTTCCGAAGCCAACTCTTCGTAGATGAACCGTTACATCAGAAAGGTGCCTTTCATGTTTCTCAATTCAGCTCATGTCAGTTCCTCTTGGAAGCCATCATGATCAACTATTCTCTCCCTATTTTTTGCATGATAACCCCATCTTCCTCAATAGATGATTCTGGTAACCGACGTTGTACACTCTCACCTTTCTGTCTTGAATCCCTGCCTCCCTTTCAGTGACGTGTTCAGCCTTTCCACCTCTTCGTAGTCTTTCCACTTCTGCAGATTCAGTGTTCTCAGCTTCAGGTGAGTAATGTCAACGGGCAGGTCCTTCCGCCCATTTGTTTTAGAATCTTAAAATAGTCTTGAACGGCTATGAAAAGCATTATAAGCATTGAGACTTGAGTCGGATTTCTGTTAAGTGCTGTCTGTAAAATGAGCTACAGGCCTCAATAGTGAATGTCCATGGAAGGTCGTTACCACCTTAATCCCCTCGATATTACATGAAGATAACTGTTGGCATTGAAACCAATGTAGATCCAGACTTCAGTTCACTCATGTTCAAAACAAAGACCTGAAAAATCCCGATATTAAGAAACTTGCACAAACTGAACAAACAACTCTCCTTACAGGTTAGGTCTGGCTTAGAACATGGCATAAATCACTTATACTTTGCACACTGAAATATTTTTTAAACCAAAAGATGGACCCTTAAATTTAATGGTCTAATCGGCCCTTTAACTTGGTTGGCCTTTTATAAATGCAGATTCAAACTTAACTACTTCAATCAAATAACGTTCCTTTAACTTTAAGGAATGGTGGCACTTTCTGGCGTTGGCTTGAAACTTGCGTCCCTTCCAAACAGTCCCTATATCGCCGTGCGCTTGCTGTCTGCATGCCGACGTTCGTATGTGGGCTTTTAGCTTATCCGATGCCGGATACTTGTCGCGTCCGTTAAAGACAGCCGTGGTCCTCATCGTCTCTCCTACCCGTGTTTGAGCATAGAGTTTCTCACTGTAGATCTATTCACAACAGGAAACAGACACGGGTCATCTCTTGAAACGGGCTTTATGGCTTGCGACATAACTGCTTCTCATCCCTGCAACGGCTGCTCACCCCAGCATGCTTTTTTACGCCGTGAGAAATGTATTCACAATGAACAAACATATTGCAAACGCACGTAGAAGCTACGTTAGCATGTAAGAGACATACAATGACTGTGTAGAAACACAAAGAAATACATAACTGCCATCAAATACCTCGTTGGCCGCGTTGGTCATGAAAGAGGTAAAGTATTTTTAAAGTCACTTAGAGTCACTTCTTCCTCTCGTTTAGCTTCTACTTTAGCATATATAAATGAAAGTAACAGAGCCCGGATACATGCATAATTGTCGCATACAGCTCCACAAAGCTCACAGTAGTGAATAACACACAATCCTGGGAAACATTAGTTCTGGCTGGGCCAGGAAATAGTCACTTATTCACTCTATTCACTATGTTTAAAAAAAAATGACGAAACATTTTTAATAAATCTGTCCCCATGACGTTTTAAATTTTAATAATTAACTTAATTAAAAACATTAAAAACATTTTTAAATTTTAAAACTTTAAAAAAACATTTAAAAACTACGTCACGTTTAAACATATTGCATCATATTATTATTTATTTAAAACAGTATAAATTATGTGTTTAAAAACAACTTATGAATCTAACTTTTATGCATAATGAACTGAAATTTTATACGGTCACTTAAGGTCCCTTAATCAAAGCTCATGACCATAGATGAGGTGTGGAAAATAATTGAGTGGGGAATCAAAAAGCCTTCCTTCCAGGTTCAGCTCCCTCTTCTCCATCTCACTCCGTGCCAGTACAAATGGGCTGCAACTCTAATGCCTAACTCTACCAAGCCATGCTCCATGCACGAACCCTGAGTACTCTACTCATAATGAACTACTTGGAACATTTGGAGGGCGGCTGTGCTCACAGACAGAGCGGGTCGTCCGCTAATCAGATGATTAAGTTCGACCCCGGCTCCCCAGTCTGCATGCCCGAAGTGTCCGTGGGGCAAGAATGTGACCCCAAGTTTGCTCCCGAAGGCTTTGCCATCGTGTATAATGTGTAATGAATGCTTAGATCCTTAACTGAATGAGCGTTGGCACCT
>NW_020854261.1:88627-112664 GCF_000972845.2 Larimichthys crocea | reverse complement strand
GTCCATCACAAACATAAGCGAGTGAACTTTCTAAAACAGCTACAGGTAGTGAATTAGAAAGGAAAGTCAAGATTATGCACAGACAGAGAGGAAGACAGCAAAGGAGCCTTACACAGACTTAGTAACGAGGAAGTGCAGATTGTAAAGCCAAAACGAACAACATCTCTGCTCTTCCTCTTCAAGGATTATACTGTTAAGGTAGCTCTGTTCAACTTCATGTAAAAGTAACCTTTTACTTAAATGTCATAGGATATAGGTTATTCTTACTGCAAAGAAAAAATGTTTCAAGTGTTGAAGTTAAGTATTGTAACACATCTTGCATCATTTTGGTGTAGTACAATCTTCTTTCTTAACTGATTAAGACATGTTTCAACTTGATGAATATGTTTCACCACTTTAAATCAACTCAGAATAAACTTCAACTCCAATCATGGTGCTCATTATGAACGATAAACTGTGCAGTTTGTGCTCAAATAATTAATGAAATAACTGTATAGTCAAGCTTAAAAAATCAAACTGACTCTACTTAAAGCACATTTGTTTACGCTACAACATAAATGCCTAAATCTGATGTTACACTCGATTAGGACGCAACCGGAAACCACGAGGCACATAGGAAAACAACTTTTCCCCTGCCTCTGAAGTGTCACAGACATTTTCAATAAATGCTTGTAAAATAATGATTGACAACTAGCAGTTTGAAAAACCATGGACTTCTGAGTTCATGAAGAATACAGAAAAACACTTAATCCAGTTCACTTGCAGAACTGAGTGGATTCTTGTGTTTAAGTGAGTTTTTTTTCCCTGAGCAAGCTGAGGGTGGGTAATGGCCTCACCCAAAACTTTGATTTATTGGTAAAATGTTGACAGTAAAAATAGCAATAAACCAAAACATACAAAATGTATTGATTTCTCAAAAGTAGTTTGTTGCATCCAGGAAGCAAAATAGTCTACGCCTGAATTCCACACCGTGGATTACACAAAGTAGCGATCTACAGATTACCTGATAGAACACAAGCTTCGAATACTGAATTTCGCTAGTGGAGACAGTTTCTGTCAGAATAACAACGCAAATGCTGCTCCTTTTCTAACATATGCTCCATATTTCCAGTGTGAACCACTTTCATCTACCTGGTTTTGGTTGTTCATCTACCGTATCATTGCATTGCAAGAGGGCCTTGTATTTAAAAGTTGCAGAAAGACGAAGAGCGCTTTTCCATTGTTTTTTGTTGTTCTGACAGTGTTATCCCGACCTTGGCTAAAATACTCAACAAACACGAGGAGCGGGAATCTTGGTTTGGCGCTTTGCCCAGCCATACATCATAGCTTTTGCACAATTTTCCAAATTATCAACATGTTGCGCTTTATCTTAGCCATTTCTAAAGCTCTAGTTGCAACTTAGCTTCTAGTACAGGCATGTAGAGCAGTAACACATTTAGCAGTCAGATCAATCATCTTCTTAAATCATCCGGTCCAATCTCGCACGCTTTTGTCACGCACTCTCACACCACATCTTTCACGGGCCACAGTCAACCACACTTGCATACACTCATTCATGTATCTGAGTCCCAGGATGGATTTCCAACACTAGAGTTAACATTCATCTCAGCCATTTGCAGCTTCTCTCTCTCGAATGCTCCCTCATACGGCCACATGCCATTCGTCCATTCACACATAAGAGAAGTAAACGGAAACACGAAATCCCATCCTTTTAGTCTACCGATGAGTCCAGCTGGCACATGCGATGAAACATT
Source organism: Larimichthys crocea (assembly GCF_000972845.2). Lineage (NCBI taxonomy): Eukaryota > Metazoa > Chordata > Actinopteri > Sciaenidae > Larimichthys > Larimichthys crocea. The sequence goes on along the minus strand of NW_020854261.1, from coordinate 110,910 downwards.
GCTTTGAATTGTGATATCTGGTCCAGATGTGTATGTGTGTGTGCCTGCTCCGGCATGCTGCGTATCAATGACAGGTTGACCATCTAACTTCACGTAGTTCTTTGATCTTCTACAGAAGATGTTTTGTCTTTGATTTAGCTTTTGCTGAGTCAGTTTGCATGATTTCAGGTTTGTCTACTGCTTTGGACAGATCCATTACCCATTTTCGCTTGCGCAGTAGGACATTACACATACAGACAAACAGATTTCAAACCACAATACAGCAGCATCAAAGGTCAGTCTCCACACCTTCTAACTACAGCAGTGGTGATCTGAGGTGAAAGGTGAAAAATGTACTTCTTTTCTCTCCCCAGTGTATAACACATTAAAATAAACGTTTCCAAAGGACACGAGCAGATCACTGATCTTGATTCAAACGAGGGTGTATTTAAACTCCCCTGAAGATGTCTTTTCTATAGTTTAAACTTAAGGTGGGTTTTTCTGTCCGAGTGCAGCCCGAAACTGCCCCGGAACAAACAGCCATGTAGTGGCAACGCGGTGGGTCTTAACCCAATCTGCCCCCCTTCAGATCCACACACTGCACACTGCTCTGTAATCAATTCTTGTTACAGCTCCAATTATTTTTAATGTTTTTTTTTTTTTACACCATTGTCAGCTTTCTTTATTTCTCACTTTAAATCAATATGCCGAATTGAACATCTAACTGGGATGTTTGTATGACACATACGTTCCAAACAAAGCCAGAGGTTTCAGCCAGGACATTGTCCCCAACACACTGAACTTCCTGACCCCCCTGGTGGGTCTTAGATGTTTCTATATTCCAGGAAAATTAAATAAGCACATAGTTTTTGATGATTTTGTCAAACGCAGACATGGTAAGGCATAGTAATAAAACTTTGCACTTACCACATCTTTGTTCTGTTGAAATCCTGTTCGTGACGCCAATTGTTGTGGAGAAATTGCTGAAGTCAAGGTCAATGGTGAGGTCAGGAGGGAAGAAAGTGTTCAGGAGTCTCTGATGTCTTATGCTGTTATTTTATTGACCCTTGGCCAAGGAGAACTAGAGACACTCTCAAGTACACCTGAAGTGTTTATGTCGGTCTCGCATTCTGACGAACTCATGCTGGTGGTCACACTTTAAACCCTCATAGATGATGCCACAAATACTTTACGCCCAAAATAGTCAAAGGGAATGCGTTTACCCATGTTCGTGTTCACCTTCAACACATTCTAGTCTGGAGACACTGTTGTCTGTTCATGCTAATGGAACGTCAACAGTTAGCTATCTATTATGTCTAGGAATGCAGCAACAGGTCTCTTCGACCCTGGCCACCACAGTGTTGAGTATGGTGGCACCTAGTCAAAGACAAAACAATTATACTGCCGAGGACCACAAGGCTCACACGTGGCCTCAAGTAACCTAAGGATAGAAAATTCCATAACAGCTATTTTTGTTTTTCATTTGCCAACCCTCAACGAGGGTTAGGAATGTGTACGTTTTGTTGACTGCACAGTTTTAGGGCCACAAACAAAATCTTGCTAAGGGCTACGGTCGTCCCTGTATCCCTATCTCCATGCATCTGTAACACAACTTCACAAACAGTTGACCTCCTCAGCAAATTTCAGCCTCCTAGTGTCAAAACTGTCTGATAAAGGGTTCAGGACATTGGACTAATGTGCCAGCCAACCAGCTGCTAATCATAGTTAAAAAGCACTAGAGAGAGAGGTTCAGACCCTGGCTCCACCTCTGCACAGTTGGCTGATCAGTGTTCAGTTATTAATTATGTTGGATGGTCAGTTTTAGAGAGTTACAGTAATGAAATACTGCAATGATAAAAATACCAAAAATAATAAAATAAAATAAATAATTAAATATAGAAATTCTCTGAGAATGAAAATAGGAGATGGAAAGCCAAGTAGTACTATTTAATGAGCTTAACTGAGGTGTGTGTGTGTGTGTGTGTGTGTGTGTGTGTGTGTGTGTTTGTGTGTCTCCAGCACATTTGGAAGGTGACTTTGAGGAGATGGAGAGCAGACTGGTATATCTGGAGACTCTGTGTTGTCAATGTGAACAGCAGACATTTAAACAACATCATATCAACGAACTCGATGTCTATAAGAAAAAGAAGAGGTATGAAATACGCGTGTCCTGTGAGTTTTTTTGTCTTTTTTGTATAAATGATTTTCATTTTGAAATGTGAGATAGTATAACAGATGCCTAAGTAGAGCTCACATACTGACCTAAGTGCTTTCTGAGCATCAGTTAAACCTTGTTTTTACACCCTGTGTCAAAAACTAACACATACTCAAGTGCGGATTCACACAGGATCAGGCGTTCAAACAGAGGTTTCTTCATTCATTTCAGTCGGGGGTAGTGCGTTTCCTGTGTCCACCCTCTACCTAAACAGCCTTCTTGACAGACAGAAAGCAGCAGGTGACACAAATCTCATCCAGCATCCATGTGTGCACTTCCTGCTGCTTTTCTTCCTCTAGATTGCACTACACTGACTGCATCTCAAGAGACTGTTACTTTACTGTTTTTTGGGCGGAAAAACACTGCAGAACAGATAATTTAGGACTGCAGAAAGGATTATAGATCTTTTTGCACAGAAGCCATTTTGACATGAAATAGTGGAGTAAGGTGTTGCCAATGATAGTAAATAAGGTTCCATTCCATTCAGGTCAAACACAGTCAGGGTGCTGCTGTGGTGCATGTTGGTTTACTGGAAAGTCTCTGCTGTTATAATTGGAGTGGAACCTTAATTATTATCATTGGGAACACCTGTGTTAAACCTACTATTTCATGTCAAAAGGCTACTGTGAAAAGGGTCTCGAATGCTAACCTGCGTACCATTCAAGACTCCAAGACAGGAAATGGCTAGAATTTCAGAAGACGCAGTGGCTATCTGCCTCATCCAATCAGTGATGACTTTATATACTGAATGGAGGTTTAACAGCTCATCCCCATTGGTGTTGTCACAGCAACCTGCAAATGAGGTCTGATTATGTTGCATCAGCACTTGTTTGTATGCCGTGCTACCTAATTGGAAATCAGAAGTTTTAAAAGTTTTTAGACTAACTGAAAAACAAAAGCAGACTAGCTCTGTCCTGCAAGGTCTGAAGGCAGCCAAATGTGTATGGCTCAGCACTGATCTGTCTTGATGTCTTTTGTTATGTCACTGTCGACTTATTTTTTCTTTCTCCCTGCTTGACAAGGGAACAACGTACTGTTTAATCAGAGAGGCCGAATGACATAATGCTAACTTGCCCGATGACATTTGGTTTTAAAAAGAACTTGTCTGATGTTTATCTTGTAACAGGAGGGAGGTGGAGGTGCTAGAAGGTAGGCTTCTTATGCGTTTTACTACACAATACTGACTACATAATTACCTTACCTTACTTATTGTGCTATGAAAAAGTATTTTCATTTCATAATTATTTTGACAAGAGATAGTAGGGTAAACACTACTAATGATACTAATTAAGGTCCCATTCCATTCAGGTCAAACAGAGTCAAACAGTAATGTGTTGTATGTTATAGTGGAACTGAATTCTGAGCATGCACAGAAGGTGGCAGAGCTGGAGCAGGCCATGCAGCAGAAACTGAGAGAACAACAGAAAGTCTATGAAGAAGCCTTTAACCAAGACATGAAACAATACTTGTCGACTGGATACCTGCAGCATAGAGGTAAGTCACTATTATTGATACCATACACATTTGCTTGCTACAATGATAAGCCATTAAAGTCATCAGTAAAAATACAGATTTCTAAGCATGTTAAAGTTATAGGGAGATAGATAGATAGATAGATAGATAGATAGATAGATGTCTTTGACCAAACAATCAGAAACAGACTTCATGAGGGTGGCCTGAGGGCCCGACGTCCTGTAGTGGATCCTATGCTCACTGCCCGGCACCTTAGAGCTCAACTGGCATTTGCCGCAGAACACCAGAATTGGCAGGTCTGCCACTGGCGCCCTGTGATTTCACACATGAGACTAGGTTGAACCTGAGCACATGTGATAGATGTGAATGGGTCTGGTGACGCCCTGTAGTGGACCCTATGCTCACTGCAATATTATTTAGCATGACCTGTTTGGTGGTGGGTCAGTGATGTTCTGGGGAGGCATATCCCTGGAAGGATGTACAGACCTCTACAGGTTAGACAACGGCACCCTGGCTGCTATTAGGTATCAGAATGAAATCCTTGGACCCATTGTCAGACCCTATGCTGCTTCAGTGGGTCCTGGGTTCTTCCTGGTGCGCGACAATGCCCAGCCTCATGTGGTGAGAGTTTGCAGGAAGTTCCTGGAGGGTAAAGGAATTGATACCATTGAACCAACTGAACCCTATGCTCGACTGACCTAAATCCAATAGAACACTTCTTGGACATTGTGTTTCGGTCCATCGGATGCCGCCAGGTTGCACCTCATACTGTCCAGGAGCTCAGTGATGCCCTGTTCCAGATCTGGGAGGAGATCCCCCAGGACACCATCCATCATCTCATTAGGAGCACGCCCCGACATTGTTGCAGCTCAGCACAGTTCAGAAGTCTTTTGTGTGTTGATAGGATTATACTCAATTAAATTAAATTTTATTTATATAGCGCCATAACATAACAAAAGTTATCTCGTGAGACTTTTCATGCAGAGCAAGTCTAGACCATACTCTTTATAATATTATTTATTATTCTCAACAGTTCCACCATGAGCAAGCACTTAGTGACAAAAAAAAAAAACCTCGGGCAGACCCAAGCTCATTGGTAGACATCCACCACAACCGATTATATGCAACTTAACCTAAGTAACAACCAAGGGACAGTAAAATAATAATAATAATGCATTTTATTTCAAGCGCCTTTCAGGACACCCAAGGTCACTTCACAAATGAAACAGATAAGATAAGAAAAATATTAAAATAATAGCAGTCACATATCTAAATAAAAATAAATAACTTAACAGAATAAAATAATAAAATAAAAATAATAATAATAATAAAGAAAATTGTTTTAAAAGAAATCTTACATGCTATAGTCCATATGGTAGCCTGAAGAGATGAGTTTTCAGTTTCTTTTTAAACTGAGTAATGTATTCACACTGCCTGGTGTCTGGAAGTGAATTACGCAGTGTAGGAGCAATATGGCTGAATAATCTTTCTCCGAATGTATTGAGGCTCATCTTCGGTACTCTGAGCAGACCAGTTGAGGAGGATCACAGTGAGCAGGTAGGAGTGTAGATCTCAGAGAGGAGGAGGAGGTCAGAGAGGTCAGTGGGAACATTGTTATGTAGGGCCCTGTATGCCAGAAGTAGGATTTTATAGTGAACTCGGCAACCGGTAGCCAGTGAAGCAGCATCAGCAAGGGTGTTACATGGCTTGCGGACCTAGAGCATGTTATTATCCTGACTGTAGAGTTCTGGATTAGTTGAAGGCAGTGGAGTGATTTATTTGGCAGACCGGAAAGATGGAGTTGCTTAGTGGTAGAGTGGGTTGTCCAATAACCCGAAGGTGATGATCCCCACTCTCGCTGCTCGAAGATTGGAAGGTGAACTGGTGGGGTGGTAGTCCATCTCCTTGCCTTGAGCAAGGCACCCCCAACATCTGCTCCGAGGGTGCTGCGAATTGCTGCCCACCACTCCAGTGTGTGTATATGGCATCGGTCACTATGTGTGTGTTCCTGTCAAATCAAAACAAGTCAATCAAATATTGTCTTTTGTGTATGCTTTGAAGGAATTATCCAGGTGTATACTAAAATTACCCATCAATTTTATTTGTATAGCCCAAATTCACAAAACACATTTTGCCTCTAAGGGGTTTACAATCTGTACAGGGAGTGACACCCACCCAAAAAAAGTGGAGAGAGAGAGAGAGAGAGAGAGAGAGGTGTTTGGATCCAATTACAAGAACTTCAGTTTTGTCTGAATTTAACATCAGAAAACTGTAGGTCATCCAACTTTTTATATCCTTAAGGCATGCTTGGAGTTTAGTTAACTGATTGGTTTCATCAGGCTTGACCGATAAATATAATTGGGTGTCAATAACATAACAATGAAAATTGATAGAGTGATTCCTAATAATGTTCCCTAAAGGAAGCATATATAAACTGAATGAATAGAAGTAGTCCTGGTACAGAACCTTGTGGGCCTCCGTGACAAACTTTGGTCGCCATGGAGGATTTATCATTGACGTAAACAAACTGAGATCGACCTAAGAAATAAGACTTAAACCAGCTTAGTGCGGTTCCTTTGATGCCAATTTGATGTTCCAGTGTCAGTCTGTAAAAGAATTTGAAGGTCAATGGTGTTAAATGAAGCACTGAGATCTAACAGGACAAGTACAGAGATGAGTCCTTTGTCTGATGCCATTACAACTTTGACTGCACTCTAAATCCTGACTGAAAATCCTCAAATAAACTGTTCTTATGGAGAAAGTCACACAGTTGATTGGCTACAGCTTTCTCAAGAATCTTAGAGAGAAAGGGAAGGTTTGATATTGGTCTGTAATTGGCTAAAACCTCTGGATCTAGAGTGGGCTTTTTAAGAAGAGGTTTAATTACAACTACTTTAAAGGACTGTGGTACATATCCTGATAATAAAGACAGATTAATTATATTCAATAGAGAATGACTAACTAGAGGTAAAACATCCTTGAGCAGCCTGGTTGGGATGGGATCTAAGAGACAGGTTGACTGCTGATGAAGGTCAATGGGAGAAAAACAGTCTAAATATATATCAGCTTTTACAGCTGTTTCCAAACTGCAGATCAGTGCCTGTTGAGGGCAAGAGGTGATGAATTTTGTCTCTTAATAGTTATAATTTTGTCATTAAAGAAGCTCATGAAGTCATTGCTACTTAGACCTAAAGGAATAGATGGCTCAAAAGAGCTGTGATTCTCTGTTAGCCTTTTTTCCATATAAACTCAACACCGTCGGTCGAATTGTACCTCATCGATGCCCAAACCGCAACGCGATAAAGATTTTCCTATTTTTTCACCGTCGGGTCCCGCCGCTAAGAAGGAAACCAATAAATAAAGCTGAAATAAAGTCTGTGGCCTCTCAGGTGAACGACATGGATGAATCAGTCGACGCTCGCCTAAACACCATTGATGGGGCACTGTACGAAATAAAAGTATAGTAGAGGAGGTCGAAGAGAGGCTCTCTGCCACGGAGGACAGCCACAGTGCCCATAACACCTGCAGAGCCGCCGTGGAAAAAACAGTGAAACAGCTGTTGCTGAAAATTGGCGACTTAGAAAACCGTGGCTGTCGCAAAAATCTAAAAATTAACACCCTCCCAGAGAAAACGGAGGGCAACATCCCGCCAGACAACATTACCAACTTTAATCCTTGCCGATTACCCCCCGCTGGAGATTGAACATGTCCATCGTGCCCCGGCTCCCGCTCCGGCCTAGAGAAGCCCCCGAGAAGCGTCCTGGTCCGGTTTCTGCGATATTACCAAAGAGAGGCTGTGTTCAGAGCAGTGTTAAAGAAACGCAACATCCATCATGGCGGCTCCCTGCTCCGGTTCTACCCCGACCTGTCAGCGGAGGTCCTGCGAAGGCGGCGAGAATTTGACACCGTGGGGAAAGCGCTAGCTCGTCATAATAAATACCGCCTCCGGTGTCTCCATGACACCCCTGAGTCTGTGGCCGCATTTCTGGATACCCTTAAATGAGGTAATTTCTTCTGCATCTCTGTTGTTACCAGTTACAATGGAAAAGGACAGACTTTACATGCACATGAGCCCCTATTGAACATTGTGAATTTTTTGTTTGTTTGTGACCACCACATGGACTTTGAGAGAATAGTTTATTATCAATGGAGCTGATTGAACAACTTGTAGTTTTTTCTCTTGGGAATAAGGAGTTTTTTTTATTCTCATTTTGTATTATATTCTACTACGGGCTTATTCTTCTTCCGCTTATTGAGTGTGCGTGCAAGGGGCACACTATATGTTATCCACCGCGCTTATTGAGTGTGCGTGCAAGGCGCACACTATATGTTATCCACCGCGCTTGTTATTATTGAGTGTGCCTGAAAGAGCACACTCTTTAAAACCTCTCGGGTTTATTGAGTGTACACAAAAGAGTTATCAAAACGACCGTCTCGGCCGGGAATGGTGTGCTATGACTTTTCTAAGAGTTTCGGCAAACGGTTTTGCCAAAAATCGCCAAAAACCACGCCAAAAGATGAATGGGTGTGTATTGCGAGAACTTTCCAGAGCTAGAGTGAGTGATGTCATCGCTAGAGTAGAGAGGGAGAGAAAAAGTCGTCAAAAAATAAATTTGTAAACTGCAATTGTGGCCGCAAATGTCAAGCTACAGAAATCATTTATAGCTAGAAACGTAGGAAAATCCGAGGCGGTCGCAGTGATAACACTGTTGAAGCTGTCAGCTTTACAGTTTTGGCGTGACACGCAAATATGCGGCAGCAACTCCCATCCTCAGCCTTATAAATAAATAAACATGACTATTAAAAAAATGACTATTTGAGGTGTGCTTTTTGAATACAGACCCCCGGCAACAGCCCACTCGTCAGTCTCAAAATTTCTGCGGGAATTTTCTAGGACTGAATTTGCTGAGCAGTGTCAGTAACAATGCATGGGGACAACAGGGCCAGAGTCACGCACACTCAAAATTTCTTTAGAAATTTTCTAGTTCGAAATACGGTTTGGCCAAAAATCCTTCCTCTTTGAGAGGAGGTCTCAGCGTTTTCTCTCAGTCTCTGTCAGGATTTCTAACTGACATTTTAACAGGTGCAGATTAGCTGCTCAGCCTGCTTGAAGGAGGAGAGGGGGGAGGGGCCAGCAGGCAGAAGCCGAGCAGCGGCTTTTTTAGTAGTTCTTGGCACTTAATTTGAACTTGCCTGTCTAAAATGGCAGACAACGACAGCAGAGCAAGACATGCTATATAATAATGTATGGGGGCGACAGGGCCAGAGTCACACACACTCAAAATTTCTTTTGAAATTTTCTAGTTCGTCTTCCATTTCTTCCATGTTTTTTTCGGTTCCCTACTCCTCCTAGAGTTTTTGTCGCACATACACAAAACGGGTAACAAAACGACCGGCTCGGCCGGGAAACTATGACTTTTACTAAGAGTTTCGGCAAACGGTTTTGCCAAAAATCGCCAAAAACCACGCCAAAAAACGAATGGGTGTGTATTGCGAGAACTTTCCAGAGCTAGAGTGCGTGATGTCATCGCTAGAGTGGAGAGGAAGAGAAAAAGTCGTCGAAAGTCCGTTTTGAGGGTATGATATACCCTCAAAACGGAAACGGAAAATTCAAGGCGGTCGCAGTGATAACACTGTTGAAGCTGTCTCTGTTATAGTTTTTGCCCACTATACGCTAATTGAGTGTGCGTGTAAGGCGCACACTATATGTTATCCACTGCGCTTCTTCTTATTATTGAGTGTGCGTGCAAGGCGCACACTATATGTTATCCACCGCGCGACTGGTTTTCAATCAACCTAAAAGGTCACATGTCACCCCACTCTTCAGCGACCTCCACTGGCTGCCTGTAGCTGCCAGAATTAAACACAAAGCTCTGACGCTAGCCTACAAAACCATCTCAGGATCTGCCCTGCCTATCTCAGCGTCTTACTAAAGGCTCATGTCCCGAACTGGGCGTTACGCTCCGCTCATACAAACCGTCTAGTTGTACCCTCGCCTCTCGCAAAGCGAGGTCACTCTAAACTCTTCTCTGTGGTCGTCCCCAAATGGTGGAATGACCTACCAACGGCTACTAGAACAGCAACATCCCTTTCGACCTTTAAAAAAACTTGTAAAAACCTTTCTGTTTCGAGAATGCTGTGCTCCTTTACACCTTTCTCAGCTTATGTCTTCCTCTGTAAGTTGCTTTGGATAAAAGCGTCTGCTAAATGCAATGTAATGTAATATTATTGAGTGTGCCTGAAGGAGCACACTCTTTAAAACCTCTCGGGCTTATTATTATTGAGTGTGCCTGAAGGAGCACACTCTTTAAAACCTCTCGGGCTTATTCTTCTTATTGAGTGTGCCTGAAAGCGCACACTATATGTTATCCACCGTGCTTATTGAGTGTGCCTGAAAGCGCACACTATATGTTATCCACCGCGCTTCTTCTTCTTATTATTATTGAGTGTGCGTGCAAGGCGCACACTATATGTTATCCACCGCGCTTATTGAGTGTGCCTGAAGAAGCACATTCTTTAAAACCTCTCAGGCTTCTTCTTATTATTGAGTGTGCGTGCAAGGCGCACACTATATGTTATCCACCGCGCTTATTATTATTGAGTGTGCCTGAAAGCGCACACTATATGTTATCCACCGCGCTTATTGAGTGTGCGTGCAAGGCGCACACTATATGTTATCCACCGCGCTTATTATTGAGTGTGCGTGCAAGGCGCAGACTATATGTTATCCACCGCGCTTATTATTATTGAGTGTGCCTGAAAGCGCACACTATATGTTATCCACCGCGCTTATTCTTATTCTGCTTATTATTATTGAGTGTGCGTGCAAGGCGCACACTATATGTTATCCACCGCGCTTATTATTATTTTTACGCCCTTTTTTTGGCTCGCTACTCCTCCCAGTTTTTGTCGCACATACACAAAACGGGTATCAAAACGACCGGCTCGGCCGGGACATGTGTGCTATGTCTTTTCTAAGAGTTTCGGCAAACGGTTTTGCCAAAAATCGACAATTACGAAGCCAAAAAATGAATGGGTGTGTATTGCGAGAACTTTCCAGAGCTAGAGTGAGTGATGTCATCGCTAGAGTGGAGAGGGGAGAGAACGATCAGTGAAAAAATAAAACGTATTCGACTACCGTGGCCTCAAATGAGCCACTACAGACACGATTTATACATAGAAACGTAGCAAAATTTGTCGTCTCACTCACATTCGCCTGCTAAAGCTGTCAGACATATAGTTTTGGCCTGACACGCAAATATGTGGCAGCAACTCCCATCCTCAGCCTCATATACTCCCATGTTAAAAAGGCGGGAAATTCTCTGGAGGAAGGTGGAGTAACGTTTCTCTCTCTTGCTCACAAGGGCACATTTCTTCATTTATCGACACAAAACGACTATGTAGACGATCAGTAGGGGCTCACAATGCTGAAAGTTAAGCCGGTTCAATGATTGGAATTACGTTTTGGCCAAAAGTCCTTCCTCTTCGAGGGAAGGTCTCAGCATTTTCTCTCAGTCTCAGGATTTCTAACTGACATTTTAACAGGTGCAGACCAGCTGCTGCTGATTAGGTCCTGGTTGCTTGGCAACCTCAGTCTGCTTGAAGGAGGAGAGGGGGGAAGGGCCAGCAGGCAGAAGCGGCAGCCATTTTAGTAGTTCTTGGCACTTAATTTGAACTTGTCTGTCTAAAATGGCAGACAGAGACAGCAGAGCAGCTAGCGCGTTAACATGCTAATGATAATTACCATTAGCCACTAGGAATTAAATACATGCTAATGTTAACATGGTAATGCCAACATGCTAATGTTAATTGTTAGTGCATCAGCCTTAACATGCTAATGTTAACATGCTAATGTTATCATGCTAATGGTAACTGCTAACGCATCACCGTTAACATGCTAATGCTAACATGTTAATGTTAACATGCTAATGTTATCATGCTAATGGTAATTGCTAGCGCATCAACGTTAACATGCTAATGTTATCATGCTAATGTTAACTGCTAGCACATCAACGTTAACATGTTGATGCTAACATGCTAATGCTAACTGCTAGCGCATCAACGTTAACATGCTAATGGTAACATGATAATGCTAACATGCTAATGTTAACTGGTAGCGCATCACCGTTAACATGCTAACGTTAACATGCTAATGTTAACATGCTAATGTTAACTGCTAGCGCATCAACGTTAACATGCTAATGGTAACATGCTAATGTTAACATGCTGATGTTAAAATGCTAATGTTAACTGCTAGCGCATCAGCGTTAACATGCTAATGGTAACATGCTAATGTTAACTGCTAGTGCATCAGCATTAACATGTTAATGATAACATGCTAATGTTAATATGCTAATGCTAACCTGCTAATGTTAACATGCTAATGCTAACTGCTAGTGCATCAGCGTTAACATGCTAATGTTAACATGCTAATGTTAACTGCTAGCGCATCACCGCTAACATGCTAATGGTAATTGCTAACGCTAACATGCTAATGTCAACATGCTGATGTTAATTGCTAGCATGTAAGCGCTAGCTGCTCCTGTGTCTAAATAAACATGTCAAAAATGACTATTTGAGGTGTGCTTTTTGGATACAGACCCCCAGCAACAGCCCACTCATCAAAATTTCTTTTCTAGTACTGAATTTGCTGAGCAGTGTCAGTAATAATGCATGCAAAATGGAAAGAACGAATGATACATGGATTGCAACTGAACATTCAGTTTTCAAAATTGAAATTCAGTTCTCACAATTCAATTTCAATTTTCTGTGACAAACATCCGGGTAGTTGAGGCAGAGCAATCGAGCACAGATAGACAGGACGCCTCTTCGGCCAATCAGCACCTATGTTCAGGGGCGGACTGGGACAAAAAATCGTCCCTGGCATTTTGGACCAGACCAGCCCACAACATTTGATAACACATCTTTTCAGTCTTTTCGGTGCAACTGTGCAAGTCTTTAAAACAACATACCTTGAGCCATGCAATGACTTAACAGGAATCAGTGAGAGTGGACACATTAAACACTTCCAAACTTGTCATTTATTAACACTATAAAAATACACTGCACCACTCAATCACAGTAATGAATCTGAAGGCAGCATTCATTCTATTGGGTGTGCCTATGTGTTTCAGGGAGGCAAAAAAGAGAAAGAGAAAGAATAGTGACGAGAAATTATCAGATCTAGATATTCCAAGAGTGATAGTCAATAAATTGTGAACTTACCCAGTCAGAAAGGATGAATAAAGCTGGACACTGGAATGAACTCTGAACTGGTCAACTCTGTATAACACTAGCAATGAACAAAATTATGTCATTTTAAAAAGTGTTATTTTCTTTTCATTAGGCTAACTTACATTGTCTTTAGCCACCTAGCTACATAAAACAGCCCATTGTTTTCCACGCCTAAATAGGAGCTTACCCAAGGACTACTAGTTGAACAAAGAAATTGAGAGTGCTAAGTCTTCACTTTTTACTCACATTTTTGGTGAGTGGTGGTGGCTTTAAATATGCCTAGGCTAGAAATCAGGGAATGAACAGATACCTGCAGCTGCATTCACATAACATAGGCAAAATGATATCATTTTTAAACGTGAGATTTTCTATCAGTTATGTAGCCTACATTGTCCCTACCATCTAGGCTACATAAAGAACTGCTATATTTGCAGGACAAAAAAGCAACTTAGCCAATAGGCTAGCCTAGTACTCACCCCACAAACAATAATAGTCTAATAAGAAATTAGAATGCTGCCCACTGAGTTATTGTTGTTGGTGAATGGTGAACAAGTTTTCTCACATTAAAGACTATTTCATTTAGAATGAAAGACATAAAAGTAGGCTACTAAGCTAGGCTTATTTTCTCATCCAGCCAAGTGTAGCCTACAATGTCTTACAGTCAAAATAACGCTAATGCTCATTTCACCTGCATTAAACTAACCAACTTGGCCATAGGGCAATAGACAGAATTATTTGATTGACATTTTATCATATTCATCATATCATAGGTTGGGTGGCTTTATCCTACTCGTTGCATTTCATACATTTTCTGACAGTAGTCCAGCTTACCGCAGGTTCAACAACATGCTCCTGTTGAATGCCACCAGCACCACTGTAATGACGGGAGCTGATGGAGGCCCTGCTGTGGCAAACGTATCAGTGATTTTAACACACTTCGCAGCATCTGCCTGAAGAGCAAGCTTCTTTTTGTCGCAAAGTTTTTCTGGGCCACTTTTGCGTTTTCTCTCCATCTCTAACTGATAACATTTCACCCGTCAATAAACTGCGCACCAAGCCAAAGGGGGGAGGTGTTTCATGATATGATTGGGCCGGTCCCCTGTCAGTCAGCGTGTAAGGGCCAGTGGTAAGGAAACAAAGTCTTGTGCAGCCTGTAGGCGGGACCAAAGCGAACGGGGTGGTTGTTCAACAGTGTGTTTGGGCTGTGTGATCTACTGGTTATATATATATATATATATATATATATATCAGGACTTATCGGCCCAAATAGCACGTCGGCCCACCGGGCAAATGCACGGTATGCCAGATTATCAGTCCGTGCCTGCCTAAGTTTCTGAGCACATAACATAGTGGTCATTTGTTGCAATTTGCCACCCACTATGAAATGGAGGAAGAACTCCTTTTATGAGTTATTTTATTTGAGTTATTTAGTGTTGCCACCCATTTTTCCCAGAATTATTCTCTTTTTTCATCAGTTGTCCTGGGGCAGAAATAATCTCTCCCGGGACACAATCTGTTCAGTTTTTTGGGGGGAAACTGTATTTGGTTTCCTTTTTTCTGTAGTCCAGAAAGGTTCCAATGCTTCTGTATCTATTTAACCGTCTGGGGACAGATTTGGCGGATCCAATTCAATCTCAAATTACAATTCAGATTTAGTTTTTCAATGCAATGATTCAAATTGACCAATACAAATCTATTTGCGAAGGGCTAAAGGAAGCAGACAAGTCCTCTGCTAACTACATTGAGACATGGCATTGAATTCAATTCTGAAGAAATCACTTCCTTAAATTTGGATACAGCACTGTCAGATAACATCTGCTAAAAATTCAGAGTAAGCACCTGGAGTACTGTAACATATAAAATATAACAAATAAAATTGTCTGTAATGTTTTCCAGGTTGGGTGATTAAGGCTAAGAACAAGACTTTCAAATTATTTATAATTTAGTTTAGGTTTAGTATTTATTAATAGACTTGAGTCAAATATGGCTCCAACTCCACCACCTCGACCGGTACTTTGAGGAATATGAGTATTACAATGACTGGGAGGAGTGGATTAATTTAAGATAACATATTCATCCTCCTGCAGCCAGGTTTCAGTAAGACAAATTAAGTCAATATCATAATCAGATATTAATTCATTGACTAAAACAGAGAGGAACCTTTAGAGGACAAGGACCTGGTATTCAGGAATCTGACTGTTGGAGAATTAAGTTTGTTTTATCTTGAAATACTGTAGGTGGACGGTGGACAGACACAGTCTCTATACTAGAAAATTGGGTGTGCAGCTGCTCTAATGGAGGCGCAGAGAAGCGTGTAAGACTGCATCTCTGCTTCTTGGAGTCCGACACACACCGATGGCTCAAGCTTGAATCCTTAAAACAGATAAAGTAATTATTGTAGTGATTTTAACATTCATGGTGGACAACCACAATGATAGCTTATATGTACTGCGTTATCTCTCTATTAGACTCAATTGGCTTTTGTCAAAGTGTAATAAACCGACTCATTGTTTGAACCACACTCTTGATCTTGTTCTTTCATATGGCATTGAAATTGATAATATAATAGTCTTCCCACAGAATCCTCTTCTGTCTGACCATTTTTTAATAACCTTTGAGTTCATACTACCGGACTATAAGCCTTTGTGTAGAAGCTTCTACAGCAGATGTTTATCTGATAGTGCTGTAGCCAAATTTAAGGAAGTGATTCCTTCAGCATTGAATCAAATGCCATGCTAACTGTAACAGAGGACTTGTCTACTTCCTTTAGCCACCCACAAATAGACCATCTTGTTTGATAGTATTACAGGCTCATTACGGACAACTCTAGACTATTGCACCTCTGAAAAAGAAGATAATTAACAAAGAAGCTAGCACCATGGTATAGCCAGCAGACTCGTAAATTAAAGCAAGAGGCACGTAAATCTGAACGCAATGGCGTGCCACTAAACTGGAAGAATTTCATCTCAGCCTGGCAAGATAATCTCAAAACATACAGGAAGGCTCTCCCGTAATGCCAGAGCAGCCTATTACTCTTCTTTAATTGAGGAGAATAAGAACAACCACAGGTTTCTCTTCAGCACTGTAGCCAGGCTAACAGAGAATCACAGTCTACTAACCACTATTCCTTTAGGTAAGTAGCAATGACTTATGAGCTTCTTAATGATAAGATTATAACTATTAGAGACAAAATCCATCACCTTTTGCCCTCAACAGGCATGATCTGATTCTATACAGAAGTTTGGAAACAGCTGTAAACCTGACATGTATTTAGACTGTTTTTTCCCTCGACCTTCACAATAACTTTAATATTTCTCACTAAGCCTCACCTGTCTCTTAGACCCATCCAACCAGGTGCTCAGGATGTTTTACCTGTAGTTAGTATTCGTTATTGGATTGATAATCTGTCTTTATTATCGGATATGTACCAAGTCCTTTTAAGGTAGCTGTATTAACTCTTCTTAAAAAGCCCACTCTAGACCCAGAGGTTTAGCAATACAGACGATATCAAACCTCCCTTTCTTCTAAGATACTGAGAAAGCTGTAGCTAATCAGCTGTGTGACTTTCTCCATAACAAAGTATTTGAGGATTCCATCAGGATTTAGAGTGCATCATAGCACAGAGACGCATTAGTCAAAGTTACAAATGACCTCCTAATGCATCAGACAAAGGACTCATCTCTGTACTTGTCCTGTTAATCTATGCTGCTTTGACACCATTGACCATCAAATTTTTTACAGAGACTGGAACATCAATTGGCATCAAGGAACCGCCCTAAGCTGGTTTAATTCGTATTTTAGATCGATTCAGTTTGTTCACGCCAATGAAATCCTCATGCAACAAAGTTTGTCAGGTGAGTCCCCACAATTTTCTGTGCTGGACCACTTCTATTCAGTTTATATATGCTTCCTTTAGGGAACATTATTAGGAATCACTCTATCAATTTTCATTGTTATGCTGACGACACCCAATGCAATGGAGACATTGAACCAGTCTATGGAGAGCTGCAAGTCACCATCTTGGTCCACTCTAGACCACCCATGCTCAACTGGGGAAGGAACTACAGGGTTGTTCTCGGGGCATCTTCCCAGATAGCACCTTGATAGTTAGCGCTGAGACAGTGCTCTGAGAAATCTGAGCATGGAGTAACTGCCAGATTTTATGTGCTTATTCTTTGCACAAAAAGTGCATACCTCATTTCATTCAATGTTGGTGATTCTGGACTTGGAGCTAAACATTTGACATGTGAACGCCTGATGCTTAATTGCGGCTGACACAAAAAGCGTTCAGGGTGATCATTGATCAGCAGTCTGTGTGTCTGCCCCAACCTCTGAAAGCTCTCACAAGAACTTTTCATTCTTCTGAAGAAGTTTTAGGGCTGACACTTACCAGACCTGCAAAGCACTTACAGTGTCACAGCCTGTGTATGAGTGTAAACCAGGCAAAGCCTGACACAACTGTGAACCGACCACGAGCGAGTTGTGAGATGTTTATGTAACTGGTGCGATTTTTGTCCCTGTCTTCAGGAACAGGTCACATGTGAGTCATCACTTGTAGCCAGGCTTACACCAAGACATCAGTGTCATCAGACACAGGATGACAGATTTGTGCCAGTCCTTGAAGCATGGCAAGCATAGAGTAGCATACGGGTGTCAGCCCTTCCTGAGTGGACGACGGTCTGCTACCTTGTGCACTCCCTGTTGGGTCAGTTGTAACACTGATCTTGGTGTAGTGACAGAACCTTTTCACCAATCTTGTTCTAGACTGTTCTTTGCCCCACTTTGAGCAGAAGGTAGCAAGATTTGTTTTGTTGTTGTTGCTTTGTAGGAATTTCTTCCATGCTGAACTCTGTGCCCTGCAGTGATCTTTTGACCTCTGTGCCTGAGTCTGCACCTCTGGCCACTCTCTCCATGTGTTTGATAGAAGCCCATTAAACATCAAAAACAATGTCAACACGGGTGTGACTTGCTTCAGCTAGCAGTGGACAAGGCATAGTCTGCAATATCAGCAAATGTCTTGCCATCACCATTCAGCTTCTGAACAAGTGCCATGCTACTATTACGCAGGTGGAATGTAATGGCAATGATTCAGCAACACATGGGAACTTGAGCAGTTGCTTGGCCAGTGAGGATTTGCAAGTCTTCCTCACATGCCATCTGGTAAGCAAGAGCCCATGGAAGTGGTCCAAGGGGATGCGATAACACCTCTTCAGGTGGAGCTGTCTGCTCTGTGCAATCAGTACCATCTGCAAATATTCAATTATCAGCTTTGAGGATAACTTCTTTATTCCCAGTTTGCACGTCTTTGCAATTCCTATTGAGGAGAACGTTTTCAGTTTCATCTTGGAGAGTGGTGCATGGAACTGCTTTGCGAGAGGATTACTCTCAACTCGCTCAGCAGAGAAGGTTCTGTAGGCATTCTCGCCAATGGTGTGTGCATTCAGAAGGTCTTCAGCAACATCTGCTGGTGCTGTACTTCCAGTAGACAGCGAATCAAGGACTCACCACATGCAAATGGATTTATCCAACTAAATCCAACAGATCCACAGGCTTGTAAGGTGTTCTTCATCTTTGGCAATTCTGTTTGTCCAAGGTCCTTGTGAGAACAGTCACTTTGTTGAAGTCCCAGAGAGCTTTTTAATATAGACAGGTAAGTGCTTTTGTACTCAGCAGTAGAAGATAATCTTGGAGAAGCTGCTGGGTTCAAGCTGAACCCTTTTGTGCATCCAGCTGTCTGAGTGTCCCGATTGATGGTTCCCCTAGGGTCTGGTCAATCGAACCCTGCCAAATGTGTTTGTTGTACTCAGCTGGGCGAAAAGCCACTTCACAGAGGAAACATGTGCAGATCTGGTTTTCTCATGTTCAATGTGGCTCATCTCTGAGTAGTAAGCAGTGAGTGACCTTGCATAATTCAGATTACATAGGCAAAGGTCCAGGGGATGATGATCAAATACAGCCATGTGCAATGCCCAGTTTCCTTCACGTATGCCCTCACAAGGTTTAGTACAACCTCCATCATGTCAATATATGACATCCAGAAGCTGGCCAGTGGACCATGCTGAGATCTGAGATGCTGCAGGAATACAAGAAGTACTGATGGACCTTTCTGAAAACTATACAGTCAAGTGATTCTTCTACAGTGGTTGATGATATACCCTCAGAAAAGACACTCAAGTCTAGGGGCAGGATATCTAGGAGACGTGGGTATCAGGATGGTTCTCTGTGAGCCACTGGGGAAACTGATTCCAGACAGCCTCAGAGGGCTTCATACATGATTTTGTGGAATCTCAGAGATCTATGTACTATGGCCATCCAAAACACCACTGACAGATCCCTCGGCCACAGCTCCAGATCAATGCATATGTCCCTTAGGCCTGCAGCCTGGAGCACTTCCCAATCACACCCAAGAACATACAGATGGTGTAAAACACTCCAAGTCTTGGCACAATGTTGGGAAACCTGTCCTATGTGCCACAGAATTTCTGTAACTTTACAGTAGAGAGCCGATCAAAGGTAACTGACATGTTTGATGTGTAAGGAATCATGATTTTCTCACTTTGAAGGAGAATCTCATGAACAGTTGCCATCTGGGTGGCCGGGGCATTGATGGTTGGCAGATAGCTGACAACACTAGGAATAACATCCACAGAGTTTGATGCTAAGATGTTGTAACCTGTCCAGCTAGGGACATTTTGATTTGTGGCAGAGTGCAGTCTGCATAGCAACCATATGAAGTCTTCTTCAAAGCATCAGCACAGATATCTGTCTTGACCTCAACATAGGATCTAGTTGGAGGACCACACCTAGTTCCACAGCATACACTACACTGGCAGAGCTGGCAAAGATACAGAGACAGTTCTCTGTTTGCTCTTGGGCACATCAGAGCTGATTTAGGCAGTTCAGGACCGACACCCGAGGCCGACTGCTATACCATTGACCCATGGGATGTTCCACAGCCTGTCAGTGTCTCTTCCAGCCTGTCAATATTGTCGCAGCCTAGAGCCGTGGACACATAGGGCTTCACTTGTTCTGGAGTAATCCCACCATCCTGTCCTAGCTTGTGCAAGCATAATGAGGTGTCAATTTCACTAGCAACTGTAGGATACACATGACCGAATCTATTTAATATTCGGATGAGATTGACATTACCGGTAAGCGACTTCACAGCAAAAGCCAAAATGATGTGCTGGAAGTCTGACTTTGACATGAGATATGGCATACACAAGATCCATGCAAAATGAGTCTTAGTTGTTGTTCCTTCTCACCAGTGCCTGGTAAGAGACAAGATAGCAATGACTTCACGGAAGAAGGCACAGAGGAATAGGAGTCCAACTCGTTGGTAGAGGTGGCCATGGCTGGTCCTGATCCAGATGCTTCACATCTTGATGGATTTGTTTTGCAACAACTGGCATGAATTCAATGCCAACGGTTGGTTTTTCAAGATTGGATATCCTCTTCCTAAGAGCCATATTCTCTTTGACCAGCATTTCACGAGTGAGACTATAGGGTATATCAGGACTTTCCCATCACATCAAAACTATGTATGGTAGTGCCAAATTCTTTTGCCAGATTTCTTAATCATAGGACAGCTGAAGATATACAGGAAGCAGGGGGCAGAGAGAGGAGGAAGGACACGCAGCAAGGGGCTGTCCGATGCAGGATTTGAACCGGGGCCAGCTGCAGCGAGGACTGTAGCCTCCACACGGGGTGGCCGCGCAACACACCACGCTACCGACCGCTCCAAGGCATCATTTTTTAATGTAAATCCATGAAAGTGGGGACCTGATATGCTGAAAATGCTGAATACCAATTTACTAAAAAGTTTTTTGCCTCAGACTTTCAACTCGACATATCAACAAATTAGAATACAGTTTCCCTCACTATAACGCGGTTCACCTTTCGTGGCCTTTTTTTGGTGTAATTCTGCATGCTTTTTTTTTTTTTTTACAGCATACTGTACAGTAAAATGTGCATTGTGTTCGGCGTCCTGAATAGCTAGGGAGTACTGTACAAAATGCGTTCGGCTAGCCAGATTTACATAAATGTTCAATCACTAGCAGTGTGACTCTGAAGTCTGTATGTTTGCAGTCAGATTGATCATTAAAATTAAATTTGTTAAAAATGTTTGGGCTTGAAAACAGGTTTTGATCTTTGGTTTCATTTACTAATACAGTATTGTACTTATTTTGTTAAATATGCGAAAGTTTGAACTTTGAGAGTTTAAATAAGAGAGAAATGTGAGAAAATGTTAATGCCTGTCGGAGTGTGGTTTGGGGTTTTACAGCCTTAAAACTTGTAATAATTGTAAAAAAAAGCTGATTACTTCGCAGATTTCGTTTATTGTGGGTTATTTTTAGAACGTATCCCCCGCGATAAACGAGGGACCACTGTAGTACACTACTGTTTCTGTCATTGAATGGCATGTCTGATATGAGACTGAAAATCCCCATCCAAATCAGATATATTAGGTAAATGATACATTTTCTGAATCCTCATGGTCATGCCAGTATTTCAGTGTTTGGATTTTGTTTCTCTGATGCTCCCTGGTGCCACAGAATTAAAAGACAATAGATGACATAGGCGGAAATGGCAGGAAAATGTGTGTGATTGAAAGTTTGAAGAGCTCCAGGGTTGGCTGTACTTATCCAAAATGTTCACAAAAGGGTTTAAGTGAAAGCTCAGAGTCTCCCCTTTAAAATGATACCAAACATAACAAAATAAAATATTCCAATATGTCCAAATAGACTTTCAGCTATATCAGTGTCTGTTTAATTTATACGCATTATTTTCTCAGCCTTAGCTTACATTATGTGTGATAACTCAAAACAGCTACCTTGTCAGATGGCCATATATCATTGAAAAGCTGAGATTCCAGGCTTT
The DNA here is from genome assembly GCF_000972845.2 of Larimichthys crocea. Classification (NCBI taxonomy): domain Eukaryota; kingdom Metazoa; phylum Chordata; class Actinopteri; family Sciaenidae; genus Larimichthys; species Larimichthys crocea. The sequence goes on along the minus strand of NW_020854261.1, from coordinate 89,129 downwards.
CAGAAAAGGTATGGTAGCCTTTGCCACTTTTTCGGTAATGGTTTCCATATTTTGAGGCCCTGGCTCAAGGTCTATTACCGAAAACTAACTAACTCACTCACTCACTCACTCACACACTCACACTCTCTCCTCCTCTCTCTCTCTCTCTCTCCTCCATCTGTGGACAGTTCATTAATGCAGTGTTACTAACCAAACTTCCCCGGAGTTTCTGTGCTCTGTCGTCCAGCAGGTTCTGCTGGATCGTGGCTGCTGCGGTGATCCTGCATGACGCCACACATAATATATATTACGTCATTATTACTACCAATCTATTACTGTAATCATTTTTATCATTCATTATAATTCAGTGATTTTATCAGTCATTGTACAATATGTTTGTGTTGATTTGTCCTGTACACGTGACATCCATTGCACGTCTGTCCGTCCTGGGAGAGGATCCCTCCTCTGTGGCTCCCTGAGGTTTCTTCCACATTTTCCCTGTTAAAAGGGTTTTTGTGGGCAA
>NW_020854261.1:71668-88617 GCF_000972845.2 Larimichthys crocea | reverse complement strand
GATTAATTTAAGATAACATATTCATCCTCCTGCAGCCAGGTTTCAGTAAGACAAATTAAGTCAATATCATAATCAGATATTAATTCATTGACTAAAACAGAGAGGAACCTTTAGAGGACAAGGACCTGGTATTCAGGAATCTGACTGTTGGAGAATTAAGTTTGTTTTATCTTGAAATACTGTAGGTGGACGGTGGACAGACACAGTCTCTATACTAGAAAATTGGGTGTGCAGCTGCTCTAATGGAGGCGCAGAGAAGCGTGTAAGACTGCATCTCTGCTTCTTGGAGTCCGACACACACCGATGACGCGTTCATTTTAGTGACCTGATTGGCGTAACCGGGTATCATTACCACCAACGTGAATAACAATCTTACTGTATCTACGTTTGTCTTTAGCCAGCAGTTTTGAATTAGACTCGATGTTGCCCGCTCTGGCCCCCGCCAGAAGTCACTGACGTTTCTCAAAATGGAGCTGCCAATGACCAGAGTTTGCCTCCCAGCTGGTGTGTCACCGATCGGGGAAAATCTGTTAGAAACGTGGAGCGGTTGGTGGTGTACCATGGGCTTCAGTTTGGGGCTATGCCTTCTTCGGACAGTCACCCAGCATCCTGGCTGCTCGGGAACTGCTGGGAGACGGCTAGCTAAAGCTACCTTCGGTGGTACCACACTGGCTACGGGGGACTTGCTAACTATAGCAGCTACTGACTGTTCGGTGGTGCGGTACTGTGCCCCTAAATCACAGAGCCTTGCCTCTAAAGCTACAAATAAACTACATTTATTAACAAATAGCGTACCGATAAGGAGGACGAGGGATAGCTAAAAATGTGGCACACCGGGCAGGAGAGAGCAGGAGAGCAGAGATAAGCCATTGCTATGACTAGGTTAGTTAGTGTGACTTTAGATCTAAGTAGCAGGACTTAATGAAGTTCTTAATGAAAGATATAACTATTAGAGACAAAATCCATCACCTCTTGCCCTCAACAGGCACTGATCTGTATTCTAATACAGCAAGTTTGGAAACAGCCGTAAATCCTGACATGTATTTAGACAGTTTTTTTCCCTTCGACCTTCATCAACTAACTTAATAATTCCTTCATTAAGCCGTCAACCTTCTCTTAGACCCCATCCCAACCAGGCTGCACGAGGATGTTTTACTTCTAGTTAGCCCTCCTTTAGTGGATATGATTAATCTGTCTTTATTATCGGGATATGTACCATAGTCCTTTTAAAGTAGCTGTAATTAAACCTCTTCTTAAAAAGCCCACTCTAGATCCAGAGGTTTTAGCTAATTACAGACTGATATCAAACCTTCCCTTTCTCTCTAAGATACTTGAGAAAGCTGTAGCTAATCAGCTGTGTAACTTTCTCCATAACAACAGTTAATTTGAGGATTTTCAATCAGGATTCAGAGTGCATCATAGCACAGAGACTGCATTAGTCAAAGTTACAAATGACCTCCTAATGGCATCAGACAAAGGACTCATCTCTGTACTTGTCCTGTTAAATCTTATTGCCACATCTGACACCACTGACCATCAAATTATTTTACAGAGACTGGAACATCAAATTGGCATCAAAGGAACCGCCCTAAGCTGGTTTAAGTCGTATTTCTTAGATCGATCTCAGTTTGTTCACGCCAATGATGAATCCTCCATGCATACCAAAGTTTGTCATGGAGTCCCACAAGGTTCTGTGCTAGGACCACTTCTATTCAGTTTATATATGCTTCCTTTGGGAACACTCCATTAATTTTCATTGTTATGATGATGACACCCAATTATATTTATCGATCAAGCTTGAAGAATATCCACATAAACCAAATTTCGAGGACTGCATTCTTCTACTTGCGTAACATCGCCAAAATAAGACACATCGTGTCTCAAGCGGATGCAGAAAAACTAGTCCACGCATTTGTTTCTTCTAGGCTGGACTATTGTAACTCTTTGTTATCAGGCTGCTCCAGTAAGTCTCTTTGGACATTGCAGCTAATTCAGAATGCTGCTGCACGTGTTCTGACAGGAAACCAAGATCAGAGATCACATCTCTCCCATTCTGGATTCCTTGCACTGGCTACCTGTTAAATTAGAAGAATTTAAAATTCTCTCCTTACTAACAAAGCTCTTCATGGTCAGGCACCATCATATCTAAAAGAGCTCATAGTACCTTACTACCCCTCTAGAACACTGCGCTCTCAGGATGCTGGGTTCCTTGTGGTTCCTATAGTTTCCTAAATTAGATTGCTCCTAATCTACCAGAGCCTTTAGCTATCAAGCTCCTCTTCTGTTGAGCAAACTACCATTCTGGGTTCGGGAGGCAGACACGGTCATCACCTTTTAAGAGTAGACTTAAGACTTTCCTTTTTGATAAAGCCTATAGTTAGGGCTGGCTCAGGTCATGCCTTAGTTAAGCTGCCTGGGAGAGGAATCCCTCCTTTGTGGCTCTTCCTGTTTCTTCCGCTTGTCAGAACATACATGCAAATGCACAGGGCGTATGTGCGGCATACTACAGTAAGCGTTTTTTGACATAAAGATTATCTACATCATCTACATATCTACATCTCTACACTATCCGAGACTTGTTCTGCGGTGCATGAACAGTGCTCTTAACTGTAGTAACCACAATCGATAGTTTTACCAGTTTCTGTTAGTCAAACAAATCAAATCAAATTTAATTTGTATAGCCCAAAGTCACAAAAACATTGCCTCGGAGGGCTTTACAACTGTACAGGGAGTGACACCCTCTGTCCTTAGACCCTCGGTTCGAGCGAGCAAAAACTTGCCCACAAAAAACCCTTTTAACAGGGGAAAAAGGTGGAAGAAACCTCAGGAAGAGCCATAGAGGAGAGATTTCTCTCTCTCTCTCTCTCTCCTCTCTCTCTCTCTCTCTCTCTCTGTGGTGGAGAACATTGTAACATTACCGCATCTGACCACAGCGGTGCTGTTCACTGAAGTCCTCGTCACGTAATGAGCGCTCACGAGGAATTTGCTTCTGGTTACACTTTGCTTTCTGTGGTACAGACATCAAACATATATAAACTCAGGCACAGTTAAAAACAAAACAGAGGACTTGATTGGTATAACATAAACACAACTAAAGAACAAAAACAAAAGCTATGTACATGTGAATATATATATATAATATATATATATAATAGATAATATATTATATATAGTGTGTGTGTTAGGGGTGGGTATTGGCATGAACCTCACGATACGATACGTATCCGATACTTGGGTCAGGATACGATACATATCACGATATTGCGATTTAAAGAGTTTATGTAATCAATGATATTGATCAGAGGACAAACTGAGTCAAAACTATTTCATTCATAACAGCTATTTTTTATTTCAATTAATGAACAATAACAATATTGTTTTATTTCTTACAGCTGAAACACTGAGCTAAAACTGAAATAAAGTGCACAATAGTGTTGTAAACAAAATTTTCACAGTATGAAACTGAACTGAAGTTCAAATGAAAATAAAATACCTATGTGCAGTATGCAGTAAAAAAGTATAAGAAGTGCAGAATAGTCCTTTTGTCCCTTTAATCAAAGGAAAAAGTAAAAGTAAAAATAAACATTCTGAAATGGATAGACCTAAAATTAAACCTTAAAATGTATTCACTTAGTTTGTTTTCAGGCTTTGTTCAGAAAAAATCTGGTCGAGGTGCTCTGGGCTGAGTGTACTCCTCTGTGCAGTAATAATGTCCCCTGCAGAAATGCAGCGAGTAGGATAAAGCCCCCAACCTATGATATGATGAATATGATAAAATGTCAATCAAATAATTCTGTCTATTGCCCTATGGCCAAGTTGGTTAGTTTAATGCAGGTGAAATGAGCATTAGCGTTATTTTGATTAATTTAAGATAACATATTCATCCTCCTGCAGCCAGGTTTCAGTAAGACAAATTAAGTCAATATCATAATCAGATATTAATTCATTGACTAAAACAGAGAGGACCTTTAGAGGACAAGGACTGGTATTCAGGAATCTGACTGTTGGAGAATTAAGTTTGTTTTATCTTGAAATACTGTAGGTGGACGGTGGACAGACACAGTCTCTATACTAGAAAATTGGGTGTGCAGCTGCTCTAATGGAGGCGCATAGTTTTTCCTCACTCGAACCGAGGGTCTAAGGACAGAGGGTGTCACTCCCTGTACAGATTGTAAAGCCCTTTGAGGCAAATGTACTTTGTGACTTTGGGCTATACAAATAAAATTGATTTGATTTGATTTGATACAGTCCATTTACCATTTACCATACAGTAACGATGGCCAACAACAGCAGGTTCCCAGCAGGTTAACTACCTGTGTGTCTCTGAAATCATTTTAAAAACTGTCCTTGGTCTCCACAGATGTGTTCAAACACTGACACATTTATGTACTTCACTGTAATGTTGGATCTCATCATAGCTGGACACACCCAGTAAACACATCTCAAAGCCTGACTCCAAAATGTAGCCTGCACAAAGATTACACCACGAAACAATGGCCCGGTCATGGTCACAGCTGGATGAGGGTAGCTGACTAAAACAGCCTGACACTCCCAGTTATCATAGATTTCACACCCCTGGGATTATTACACTGTGATTTGTCAAATAACATACTGCATACTTCATTTGTGTATTACATATTAAACCATGTACGTCACATGTATTTTTGAGGCACACCTACGCCTGCTTTGTTGAGCAAGAAAACCTAACATCTGCTGCATGCAGACTGGAGGAGCCAGGGATGAAACCGCTGATCACCTGATTAGTGGACGAGCTGCTGAGACACAATATCTCTATAATGACCTCTAACAGACATGGACATTGTGTAGGACTAGCCTGTGAGACTGTGATGGTGAAGCCTGCTTCTCACCTTCAGAATTCCAGATCAGACGGACAGCCAGGAAGTCCTGTAAGTTGTTCAGCAGGGTATATTTTACCCAGAAGTGCTCCAGAGGCCTGACAGCACTGGGACAGGAAGCTGTCATCACCAGCTGAGGACGATCCAAGCGGATACTGGGCAATGAGTAACAGCTAGAGATATATCTGGGAAGGAAGCAGACTAGACTTTTATTTTAGAGCACTGATGATGACTGTTCCAACAACGCATGTCCCAATAAGCCATGACAGTCAGGCAGTAAGCACGGTGCCAGGACTCTATAGTCATTTTACTGTCACTTCCACATGTGCTATGACATGCTCATAAAATCAGTGATTATTCCATTGTTTTCACAGCACTCTGCACAACATTACACTTAATGGCTGCATGTTAAACAGAAGAACAGTTACCTTGTGAAAGGGAGTGTTGGATTGTACCACTGCAACACAGCCACCAACGGAACCTCCAAACCCTACACAAACATATACATTACACTTATCAGGACACAGGATTTCATGTACAGTAATTAGATCAGTTCAAACTGTGTGGCTCTTCTCCATTCTTTGATACTTGTCATGATTTTGCTTTAGCAGAATGACAAAAATCATACTAAACGTTGATTGAAGGGATTGGAATAATTTGTTAAACAGGATGTGCAGACTGGCTTCTACATAATAATTGAGAGCAGCCAATCAGACAATCAGGGTGTCACAACAACCTCTCTGTAGGCCTGAAGAGATGTGATCCATCCTCAGCCTTCTGTTTTTTTTCTGGTCTTTTCTTTGTTTTTAACTGGGTTACCTGCATCACAGCTGCTAAAATCAGCTGTGATGCAGGTAACCCAGTTAAGCTGTTGGTGTTTTTGCTCGTCTAACAAAGGCAGGAGGCAGAGCTCACCTCTGGCGGTAACTTTACACTAAGATCACAAAACCTGTGTGTGTTAAAACTCCTTTCAGAGTGTTATAGTTGACACAGTCTGTAGCTCATTAGTATTCACAGCAGTGTACTGATGTGATTCTCTGTCATCTGAACGAGCTGCTGACCTCAGTGAGAACAACTGACTGAACAGCGGAGAAGTGAAGGAAGCCGGCACAGTCGTCATCATGTCTCCTCACCTCACTAGAGTCCTCCTCTGCTTTGTCTTGCAGCTGCAACTGGAACAGGAAGTTCTGTTCCTCCAGGGCGCTGAGCATGCTGGGTAAACGTGATGATTTGCTGTCTATCCGATAAAATGAAGCCATGGTGACCTCAGCTGATTGGTGGCTTTAATAGGAAGTGGAAACAAATGAGTGTTTGTTAGAACACACAGCTCTCTGATAAGGATATGCCTGACTTCCATCAACCCAACTGTTTGCACCACTAACACTCTGGATCACTGCTACAGAGCAGAATCTCTGCCAGCATTTAGGGAGAAACACCATGAATCTATGTTGCCTAGGGTGAAATATAAAAATAAACTTTGACCCTGGGAGCCCTGGGTGACGAGAGGTCACGAAACAACCAGATGCCGCCTTGCTGTCTGAACTGCAAGACACAAACTGGACAAGATCCAAGATATAACAATGTCACTGCGGACATCGATCATGAGTCTGTGGTGGAATTAACAACTGTTACAGATGAATACAAACTAAACAAATTAACAACAAAGAAACACAAAACAGTTCAATCATTCCACAACCAGAAATGAACCATCCAGCATGCTCCTACCACAGAGTTTTTCTGCTTTCTCATCTCACAGCTTCTCGTGGATTGTGGCTACGCCTAGATCTGGGATTCTCTTGAACGTGACATGAGATAACTTCTGTTATGATTTGGTGCTATATGAATAAAATTTAATTAATTTCAATCATCAAAAAGAAAATAGGGAGTGTCCAAGTGGTTTGCCTGGTTTAGTGTAATTTTTACAATATTATTAACAGAGACTCAACAACTCCCACCAGAGCAAGCGCCAAAAGCGACAAAAAAAACTCCCTGGGCAGAAAACCTCGAGCAGAACCCGGCTCATGGTGGGTGCCCATCTGCCAGGAATGGTTTGAGTTTAGAGAGATACGCAACAGCAATATTAGTAATGATGACTATAAATTTTAGTGGAGATATGACTAATAGTAGTAATAATGATAAAAATAATGAAAATAATGATAGTATTTGTAGTGGACGTCAAGCAGGCTGAAAGCTCTGGCTCCCAATCTACTTTTGGAGACTACAGGAACCACAAAGATCCCTACATTCTGAGAGCGCAGTGTTCTAGAGGGGTAATAAGGTACTACGAGCTCTTTAAGATATGATGGTGCCTGAGGTGTCGATTAGCTCAGTTGGTAGAGCATCCACCCCATGCATGAAGGCTCAGCGGCGACCCAGAGTTTGAATCCGACCTGTGGCCCTTTGCTGCATGTCGTTCCTCATCTCTTTCTCCCCACATTCCTGTCACTCTTCAGCTGTCTCTGTCAAATAAAGCTTAAAAAGGCCAAAAAAATATATCGTAAAAAATAAAAAGTATAATGGTGCCTGACCATGAAGAGCTTTGTAGGTAAGCAGTAGGATTTTAAATTCTATTCTGGATTTACAGGCGGACAATGCATTGAAGCCAAAATAAGAGAAATATTATCTCTATTGGAGCAGCCTGATGATAAGGAGCTGCAAAAATCCAGCTTTGAAAATGTCAGTTCCCTCTGACGTGTCTCTGTCTGCCAGACATTTCCAGTACATCAGCCCAGCTTGTTGAGTAAACACACAATGAGTTTGACCATGTACTTACCAGACATTGTCGACTATGAGAACTGAACCATCCGGCATGATTGGAAGAAAGGATGAGTTATAGTTAGGAAGGATCTTCATGTCTCTGACACAGACCTCCTCCTGGGAGCTGCAGTTCAACACTGAGGAAAGAGCAGACTCATCAGCTGTTTACGGATTATAATAACTAACACTAATGATGGGCCTTTTTAACTGAGACTGTGTCGGTGGGTGTATGTATTTCACTCAATGAGTTTGAAGGTACAGATTTGATTGGCTGAATAGTATCATGTGAGATGACTTACAACGAATACAACTGGGCAGATAAACATCCTCACATTGCTTCCTGTATTAAAGCATTATTACTGGGCAGCAAACGTGGGCAACAGGGCTTCCCCGATAATGACCGGTCTGATGTTAGAAACTGAATCCTCGACAGTCCTGGGAACTTCTTTGCCATATATAGTCATATATAGATTACATTGTTCTAAAACCAAACTCAGCAAAATATTGAAATCGTTTCCTCTCTGTGTGACAGATGTGGCACAGCAGGTCAGCAGTCAAATACCAAAGAACTTCTGAGCTGACAGATTTAACTGTTTACCTAAACATTCAGCCAGACTGCACACTGGCTGCTCTGACAGCACACAGGTGCTCATCTTTCATCAACACATTCTCAAACTAGGTATGGTTGCAGAAAAAAATAAATAAAAATTACTCAACTGGAAATTTCATCTGCCCCCGTGTTTCAAGAGCTGGTTTAATGAAATGCTTTTGATCGCAAGGATGGAGAAAGTTTGTTTCAATAAATAATAACAATAATAATTGTTTTACACTTTCAGAGAACCTGGAAAACTTTTTGGCATTGCTAGCTGAGATTTAACAGTCTCACTGTGTGTTTTCGTGCTTGGCTATGCCCTGCATTTGATGCATTATTGTGCTCATCTTATTTGGATGGATGTTTGTTTTGTTGTCGGTCTTTGTTGCTTTGTCTCCGTTTTGTCCATTGCATATGTTTTTTTGTACTATGAGGAAAACTGAGTGTGAGAGTGTTAGTTGCTGGTTTACCTTTGAGGACAGTCAGGTGTTTTCCAGAGACTGTCATCTGCTGACACTGGACTCTGGGAGGTGGAAGAACATTCAGAATGGTGCTGACTGAGAAGAGAAACAAGACACAGACACAGAGTTAAACAGAGGAACTTCACATGTTGAAAAGGAGGGCTCTAAAAACTTTTTAGCACCGTCTCAAATAGACTCCAAATTGTTTTTTCATGTTAGAGTTATTCGGCGCATGACATTTCTTTGGTGTAAGTACTTTGTGCTGCATTTCTAGAATGAAATGTTAGTGCCAGTGACATCACAAAGACAAAATCACTTCAATAGGTATACAGCTGTCCATCCCAAATGAGTTTTTTGAAATCATCCCTGATCAGTTTTTTTCTGTCCCCTTAAATCAGCTCTGACTACATGACTTTGACCACATTAGATGTATAATCCATTGGGGCTGATTTTGTATCCGTCCCCCTGAATTCTGTAGTTCTACACATGACAATTTACAGGTATTCAAACTCTGGCATCACTGAGCTGTCTGGCGTTGAGAGACACAGAGTGTGTGTACCTTGCGTCTTGAAGGTGCTGAGGTCCTGTCTGAAGGTCTGTGCTGGACTCCTGAGCTGCAGAAGAGTCAGATAGCCGTGCTCCCTCGCCTCCACGCTCTCCTCCTCCTGCTTCCACACAGTGACTATGATCTGACAGAAAGGCATGCAAACACACAACGGGACATAAGTTAGGAGATAAGTTAGTATGACTGCTCGTGTTTCTTGACCTGTCAGACTTTAAAAGCACAGATTAGGGGTGGGTATTGGCACGAACCTCACGATATTGCGATTTAAAAAGTTTATGTACATCAGATGATATTGATCAGAGGACAAATTGAGTCAAAACTATTTCATTCATAACAGCTATTTTTATTTCAATTAATGAAACATTAACAATATTTGTTTTATTTCTTACAGCTGAAACACTGAGCTGAAAACTGAAATAAAGTGCACAATAGTGTTGTAAACAAAATTTTCACAGTATGAAATCTGAACTGAAGTTCAAATGAAAATAAAATACCTATGTGCATGCATGCAGTAAAAAAGTATAAGAAAATAAAGTGCAGAATAGTCCTTTTGTCCCTTTAATCAAAATAGATAAAAAGTAAAAATAAAAATAAACATTCTGAAATGGATAGACCTAAAACTTGTACTTCACTTGGTTTGTTTTCAGGTTTTTGTTCAGAAAAAGAATCTGGTCGAGGTGCTCTGGGCTGAGTGTACTCCTCTGTGCAGTAATAATGTCCCCTGCAGTGGAGAAAACTCTTTCAGGAGACACTTGTCCCAGGAATGCACAAATACCTCTTTGCAAGTTGAGACAGCAGAGGAAACTCGCACTCGTGCTCCCTCCACCAGTTCAGTGGACTGGCCCCTTTTGTTATTGGCAGTGGAGCAGTCTCTTTGAATCTTCCCATTTCCTCTTGTGCCTGGTTTTCTAGCATCTTCAGCTTCTTTGCAGCCTCTGAAACAAAACAAAAAATATTAATTAATGATTTTTTAAAGACTATCCAACATCTTTTTTCACTACAGTTTCATTTTGAAAATTCTTGGGGAAGAATAAAGTATGTGCATTTTGGTTGCTGATCAAATCCTGACTCCATAGAGGATTTGTTTGTTGTTGAAACTCTTTGTTCTAGAAATCACGTATATACAACACACAGCACTTTAAAATATTGGACAAATATTCCCAGTAATGTACATCAAACCTGCTCTTAGTTATCTGGATTTTAAATCAGAGGAAATAAACCTAATACTTTGAGTTGGAAAATCTGAAAAAAAATTTAGTGTTTAACCCTCAAATAACATTCAGCAGAGTACGGCTCAAATATTAAAGAGCAGGGATATGAAATAAATAAGAAGTAAGAAGTAAAATTAACTGTTAGGGATTCTTTTCTACTGACCTGAAGCATATGTTGGGCCAAGAAGGTCAGCAAGGCCACAAGAATCCCTGGATCTCTTCTTAAATGTGGACAGGGCTGCAAAACTCTCCTCTTCCTCTGGACCTTGGCTGCTCCCTTCGTCCTCTTCACCTAGTGCCTCCAGCCCAGCATCCTCATCTTCCTCCTTTGCTCCATCAGCTTGAGTCGGGCACTCCCCTGTCTCATCCCCTCCAGCTCCTCCTTGCTGAAAAACAGCATCACATGAAATTAAATAAAGTACATAAGCCTAAATGAAATAAAATACGATTAAATGCCACCATATAATCTGTTCATGTAATAAAATTGTTTACTAAAACACAGTTTTAATGTATTTTATACTTTTTAACACATTTTTTCAATATATATATTTAGTAGTCCAGCTCACCTGAAACGGTTTCTGGCTCCTTGCAGCCTCTGTGGTGACTCTGTCATAGACGATCTTGCGTTCAACCTCAGTCAAGAATGGCTTAAGGCCAACTCACACCGGACGCGGAACAGAAGCGGAACGGCACCGCCGCGGTCACCGTAGCAAATAGAATCCAGTCTAGTCAATGAGAGCACTCACACGCGGATCAGAAGCGTCCCAGAAGCGGCTCTCCGCGCCACGGCGCGAGCTTTCCGCAGGATTTCTATTTCTTCCGCGAGCCGCGGCTGAACCTCGTAAATTTCAACAGAGCACTGCGCACCAGACAGGAAACCGGGCCTTGAATCAACATAATAAACTTCCGCCCCCCTTCAAAATAAAACACAATACACAGTTCATGTAGCTTTTTACAACTTCACATCAACGTTACGTCATGACCGGTGGCACCAGGTGATCAAAGATCAATCAAAGGGTCTCAACGAGAGACTAATTGTTGACGTGGAACAACACACAATCATTTATGACACAACAGATGCTTTTTATAATCTCCTCCACGTCGGAGAAGCAAAGTCTGCTGTTTGTTGTTGTTGTTTTTTTTATACACTGTTTATCGCGGGGTCTCGGGTATGTCCAGGATTCTCGCGTGATCTCGTGATCTCGCGTGAATACGGCCGGCTCGCTCCGCTGCCGTTCCGCGGCTGATCCGCGTCCGGTGTGAGTTGACGCCGGGCAAAGTACCGTTCCGCTTCCGTTCCGCGTTCGGTGTGAGTCCCGTGTAAGTCTTAAATCTGGGATCCAGAGCTGCACATACATGAAGAATCTCCCTCTGCTGATCTACGTACCTCCTCTTGAGGTCCTCACATATGGTAGTTTTTATCTCTTTTTTTCATGTTAAGGCCAACTCACACCGGAGGCATTACAGCAGCGGAACGGCAGCGCCGCGGTCACCGTAGCAAATAGCCGCCAGTCTAGTCAGTGAGAGCACTCACACAGGGCGCGTCTCAGAAGCGTCCCAGAAGCGTCTCTCCGTGCCACGGTGCGAGCTTTCCGTAGCATTTCTATTTTTGCCGCGAGCCGCTGCTAAACCTCGTAAATTTCAACAGAGCACTGCGCACCAGACAGGAAATCCGACACAGAATCAACGTAATAAACTTCCGCCCCCTTTCAAAATAAAACACAATACGCAGTTCATGTAGCTTTTTACAACTTCACATCAACGTTACATCATGACCGGTGGCACCAGGTGATCAAAGATCGATCAAAGGGTCTCAATATGAACGACGAGAGACTAATTGTTGAAGTGGAACAACACACAATAGTTTATGACACAACAGATGCTTTTTATAATCTCCTCCACGTCGGAGAAGCAAAGTCAGCTGTTTGTTGTTGTTTTCTTTATACACTGTTTATCGCGGGGTCTCACGTATGTCCAGGATTCTCTCGTGATCTCGCGTGAATACGGCCGGCTCGCTCCGCTGCCGTTCCGCGGCTGACACGCCTCCTGTGTGAGTCCCATGTTAGAGTCACCTGGACTCTCCTGGAGCTCTTGGATCAGGTGCGCATGGACTGGCGCGACCCCTGACAGCGTGGGAGTTTTTTCTTCTTCCATGACCACAGTGGCAATCTTCATGGGCTTCATAGCAGCGACTATTTCTTCTGCAGCTGTAATGTCGGCCTCACTGAGAGTGCAAATATCTTTTTCATTCTTTCTGACCTCATTTGACAGCAGGGCAGCGGTGATAGCCACCTGCTGCTCCAGGAAGCGTTGGAGCATATCGTGTGCACTATTCCATCTAGTGACCACGTCAGTCTTTAGTTTATGCTGCTCCAGATTCAACAGCTTCTGCTTTTCTTTCAAAACATGGGTGGCAATTGCACTGCGTCTGAAAAAGTTGGTAATCCGCCTCACTCTAGCCAACAAACGCTGGACTGCTGGCAACTTCAGTGCGCGCTGAGAGGACAAATTTAGTGTATGTGCGAAGCATTTAAAATGCAGCATCCCGACTAGCTCTGCTGCGTTGGTCATGTTTCTGGCGTTGTCGGTGACAATGGCGGGCTCCTTATCCTGAATGCCCTATTCGTCCACGGCCCTCTTCAGCAAATCCGCCGGTTACTGCCGGTGTGGCTCTCATGCATTGCCCTTGTTTGCAAAACATGCGTAACCATTTCCCAGTCATCAGAGATGTAGTGGGACGTTATGGTCACATATGACTCTGGAGGTCCATCCGTCGCAGGTCAATGCAACTCGTTGAGGGATGTTTTAACCGCTCGCTTACGGCCTAGCCGCGCTTGGTACTAGCGCGATATATTATATAGAGATGAGATAGGTAGATATATAATAATATATATATATAGCTAGATATATATATAATATATAATATCTATAAGCAGCTTCCTCTAGCACAGAAATGCATGCACCACAGAACAGAGTGTCTCTAAGGCGCCATCTACCGGACTGGAGGCAAAGAAATCCCATTGTATTCACAGCGCGTCTTAACACCAATCAATCATTATTTTAACAAAGTATCGATATTTGGAGTTGAAAAAATCGATATTTTATCGGCCAAGTATCACGATATATTGCCATATCGATTGCCCCCCCTAATATGTGTGTGTGTGTGTGTGTGTGTGTGTGTATATATAATGTATGTATAGCCCCCCAAAACAATAAGCAGAGAGTCTGGGTGTTTTTTCTCCACGTTGTTTATCTGGTCGCCCAGGTGTTGTAATGCCTCAGAAACACAGGCCTGAGGAGGGATGTAGACTCCGACCAGAATAAACGAGGAAAACTCCCGCGGAGAATAAAATGGTTTAGAGTTTATGAAAAGTGTCTCCAGGTCACACAAGAGATGACCTCCACTGTCAGGCACCTACCTCCACTGTCAGGCCCGGAAATGAACGGCATACAAACAGCTGACTTTGCTTCTCCGACTTGGAGGAGATTATAAAAAGCATCTGTTGTGTCATAAATGATTGTGTGTTGTTCCACGTCAACAATTAGTCTCTCGTTGAGACCCTTTGATCGATCTTTGATCACCTGGTGCCACCGGTCATGACGTAACGTTGATGTGAAGTTGTAAAAACCTACATGAACTGAATATTGTGTTTTATTTTGAAAGGGGGCGGAAGTTTATTATGTTGATTCTCTGTCGGATTTCCTGTCTGGTGCGCAGTGCTCTGTTGAAATTTACGAGGTTTAGCCGCGGCTCGCGGAAGAAATAGAAATCCTGCGGAAAGCTCGCGCCGTGGTGCGGAGAGCCGCTTCTGGGACGCTTCTGAGCCACGGCTGAGCCGCGCCCTGTGTGAGTGCTCTCATTGACTAGACTGGCTTCTATTTGCTACGGTGACCGCGGCGGTGCCGTTCCGCTTCCGTTCCGCGTCCTGTGTGAGTTGGCCTTCAGAATGTCACTCAGAGACTGAGAGAAAATGCTGAGACCTCCTCTCGAACAGGAAGGACTTCTGGCCAAACCGTATTTCCAATCATTGAACCGGCTTAACTTTCAGCATCGTGAGCCCTTCCTGATCGTCTACATAGCCGTTTTGTGTGGTTAAATGAAGAAATGTGCCCTTGGGAGCAAGAGAGAGAAACGTTACTTCTGCTTTCCTCCAGAAATTTTTTCCCCAGCAGAGCATTAGCACGCGCGCGCGCTAATGCTCTGCTGTCTCTGTCTGCCATTTTACACAGACGAGTTCAAATTAAGTGCTAAGAACTACAAAAATAGCTGCCGCTCGGCTTCTGTCTGCTGGCCCCTCCCCCCTCTCCTCGTCAAGCAGGCTGAGGTTGCCAAGCAACCAGGACCAACTGTAATCAGCAGAGCAGTTACTGCACCTGTTAGAATGTCATTTAGAAATTGAGAGAAAATGCTGAGACCTCCTCTCGAACAGGAAGGATTTCTGGCCAAAACCGTATTTCCAATCATTGAACCGGCTTAACTTTGAGCATCCTGTGCCCTTCCTGATCGTCTACATAGTCTATTGTGTCGATAAATGAAGAAATGTGCCCTTGGGAGCAAGAGAGAGAAACGTTACTTTCGCCTTCCTCCAGAAAATTTCCCGCTTTTTTAACATGGGAGTATATGACAGCTTCAACAGTGTTATCACTGCGACCACCTCGGATTTTCCTACGTTTTGATGGTATAATCATGTCTGTAGCTGTGCATTTGAGGCCACCATAGTCGAAAACGTTTTATTTTTTCACTGATCATTTTGTCATCTTCACACTCTAGCTGATGATGTCATCACTTTAGGAAACCACATACACACTCATTATAAACACAGAATTTGAGTAAAAACCTGATCAACTTTGAGCCTCGATAGTTTAAAAACGGTAAAAGATTTTGAAAATTGAGCCTCGATAGTTTAAAAACGGTAAAAGATTTTGAAAAAAGTTAATTACGAGTTTAATAGTTGAAGAGTTTGTGTACAATTTGAATTTCGAATGAAGTCTGTAGTAGTAGTAGAAATTGTTGAAATTGTAGAATGTTTGTAGAAGTTTTGTAGAATGATTTGAAGTTTGTATAATTAATTTTAATAGGGAAAATATTTGCAGAAAAAGTTGAATAATTTGTAGAATATTAATATTAGAATGTAGAAAAGTAATAGCAGGAGTGGCATGAATGAGCTGAATCTAGTGGTATAATTTTTATTTTTGTGGGACAAAATTTGTAGGAGTAGTTACGTGACAAAAAACGTACGGAAGAAGAAAAATAACTAGAAAATTCCCGCAGAAATTTTGAGAGTGACGAGTGGGCTGTTGCCGGGGGTCTGTAGTCAAAAAGCACACCTCAAATAGTCATTTTTAATATGTTTATTTAGACACTGGAGCACATTAGCATGTATTTAATTCTTAATGGCTAACATCAATTGCTAACAGTGATGCAATTAACATTAGCATTTAACATAACATGTATTCTTAGTTACTAAAAATCGTGGCTAGCTGACATGCTAGCAATTAGACTTAACATGTTAATATTAGCATTTATTTTATTCTTAGTGGCTAATGCTAGCATTAGCATGTTAGCAATTATCATGTATTTAATTCTTAGTGGCGTCAGCGCTAGCAATTAACATTAGCATGTTACCATTGGCTGCAAATATTAGCAATTAGCATGTCTTTACTACCATGAGCAGCCAGAAAAAAAAAGCACACCTCAAATAGTCTTTTTAACAGATTTATTTACACAACAATCAGGCAGTCCTCAAGCTCCCTCATCTTAACATATTTAAAACACATAAATAACACAATATAAAAATATAAATCATTAATTAAAACAAAAAACACACTTTTATAAATAAAACTAACATTTCATTTAAAAATAAAAAAGTTAGTGATGATTTAACACTTTCACAAATACATACAAATAGTCATTTTTAACATGTTTTATTTAGACACAGGAGCAGCTAGCGGCTGAAATGAGTGTGGCTAGCATTAACGTGCTAGCAGTTACTTAGCATGCTAGCATTAGCATTTTATCAATGAGATGTATTTAATTCTTAGTGGTTAATAGTAATCAATAAGCATTAGCAGGTTAACATTACCAGGTGCATTAGCATGTTAACATTAGCTGTTAACATTGCATTTATTTAATACTTAATGGCTAATGCTAAACGTTAACATGCTAGCTGCTCTGCTGTCATTGTCTGTCATTTTAGACAGACCAACGCGCTAGCAATTATCATTAGCAGGTTAGCTTTAGCATGTTAACATGAGCATGTACTTAATTCCTAGTGGCTAATGTTAATTAACATTAACATGTTAGCAAGGATCATGTATTTAATTCTTCGTGGCTAATGCTCATTGCTAGCGCAGATGGCTAACAATTAACATTAACATGGTAGAATTAGCATGTATTTAATTCTTTGTGGCTAGTGCTAATTAACATTAGCATGTTAGCTTAGCATTTCAGCAAGTAGCATTTTTTGGTTATTCGGGCTAAGGTTAATTGCTAGCCGCTGATCGTAT